>NC_090840.1:26230921-26533684 GCF_028021215.1 Eschrichtius robustus | reverse complement strand
AGACCTAACAAATGAAGAGGAAATAGGCAGTCTACCTGAAAAAGAATTCAAAATAATGATAGTAAAGATGATCCAAAATCTTGGAAATAGAAAAGAGAAAATACAAGAAACTTTTAACAAAGAACTAGAAGAACTAAACAGCAAACAAACAGTGATGAACAACACAATAAATGAAACAAAAATTCTCTAGAAGGGATCAAGAGCAGAATAACTGAGGGAGAAGAACAGATAAGTGACCTGGAAGATAAAATAGTGGAAATAACTACTGCAGAGCAGGATAAAGAAAAAAGAATGAAAAGAACTGAGGACAGTCTCAGAGACCTCTCGGACAACATTAAATGCACCAACATTCGAATTATAGGGGTCCTGGAAGAGGAAGAGAAAAAGAAAGGGACTGAGAAAATATTTGAAGAAATTATAGTTTAAAACATCCCAAATATGGGAAAACAAATAGTTAATCAAGTCCAGAAAGCACAGAGAGTCCCATACAGGATAAATCCAAGAGGAAACACACCAAGACACATATTAATCAAACTATCAAAAATTAAATACGAAGAAAAATATTAAAAGCAGCAAGGGAAAAACAACAAATAACATACAAAGGAATCCCCATAAGGTTAACAGCTGATCTTTCAGCAGAAACTCTGTAAGCAAGAAGGGAGTGGCAGGATATATTTAAAGTGATGAAGGGGAAAAAGCTACAACCAAGATTACTCTACCCAGCAAGGATCTCATTCAGATTTGAGGGAGAAATTAAAACCTTTGCAGACAAGCAAAAGCTAAGAGAATTCAGGACCACCAAACCAGCTTTACAACAAATGCTAAAGGAATTTCTCTAGGCAGGAAACACAAGGGAAGGAAAAGACCTACAGTAAAAAAACCGAAAACAATTAAGAAAATGATAATAGGAACATACATGGTGATAATTACCTTAAATGTAAATGGATTAAATGCTCCAACCAAAAGACATAGACTGGCTGAATGGATACAAAAAGAGACACGTATATATGCTGTCTACAAGAGACCCACTTCAGACCTAGTGACACATACAGACTGAAAGTGAGGGGATGGAAAAAGATATTCCATGCAAATGAAAATCAAAAGAAAGCTGGAGTAGCAATTCTCATATCAGACAAAATAGATTTTAAAACAAAGACTATTACAAGAGACAAAGAAGGACACTACCTAATGATCAAAGGATCTATCCAAGAAGAAGATATAACAATTGTAAATATTTATGCACCCAACGTAGGAGCACCTCAACACATAAGAAAAATATGAACAGCCACAAAAGGGGAAATCGACAGTAACACAAACATAATAGGGTCATTAACACCCCACTTTCACCAATGGACAGATCATCCAAAATGAAAATAAATAAGGAAACACAGCTTTAAATGATACATTAAACAAGATGGACTTAATTGATATTTACACGACATTCCATCCAAAAACAACGGAATACACTTTCTTCTCAAGTGCTCACGCAACATTCTCCAGGATAGATCATATCTTGGGTCAGAAGTCAAGCCTTGGTAAATTTTAAAAAAATTGAAATCATATCAAGTATCTTTTCTGACCACAACACTATGAGACTAGGAATTAATTACAGGAAAAGATCTGTAAAAAATAGAAACACATGGAGGCTAAACAATACACTAGTTAATAACCAAGAGATCACTGAACAAGTCAAAGCAGAAATCAAAAACGACTTACAAACAAATGACAATGAAAACACGACGACCAAACGCTATGGGATGCAGCAAAAGCAGTGTTAAGAGGGAAGTTTATAGCAATGCAATCCTACCTCAAGAAACAACAAACATCTCAAATAAACAACCTAACCTTACACCTAAAGCAATTAGAGCAAGAAGAACAAAAAAAAAACCCAAAGCTTGCAGAAGGAAGGAAATCACAGTGATCAGATCAGAAATAAATGAAAAAGAAATGAAGGAAATGATAGCAAAGATCAATGAAACTAAAAGCTGGTTCTTTGAGAAGATAAACAAAATTGATAAGCCATTAGCCAGACTCATCAAGAAAAAAAGGGAGATTGTACTAAAATGTCCTTCTAAATCAATAGAATTAGAAATGAAAAGAAGTAACAACTGACACTGCAGAAATACAAAGGATCAGGAGAGGTTACTACAAGCAAGTATATGCCAATAAAATGGACAAACTGGAAGAAATGGACAAGTTCTTAGAAATGCACAACCTGCCGAGACTGAACCAGGACGAAATAGAAAATATGAACAGATGAATCACAAGCACTGAAATTGAAACTGTGATTAAAAATCTTCCAACAAACAAAAGCCCAGGACCAGATGGCTTCACAGGCAAATTCTATCAAACATTTAGAGAAGAACTAACACCTATCCTTCTCAAACTCTTCTAAAATACAGCAGAGGGAGGAACACTCCCAGACTCATTCTACGAGGCCACCATCACCCTGATACCAAAACCAGACAAAGATGTCACAAAGAAAGAAAACTACAGGCCAATATCACTGATGAACAAAGTCGCAAAAATCCTCAACAAGGTATGAGCAAACAGAATCCAACAGCACATTATAGGATCATACACCATGATCAGGTGAGGTTTATCCCAGGAATACAGGATTCTTCAATATACGCAAATCAATCAATGTGATACACCACATTAACAAATTAAAGGAGAAAAATCATATGATCATCTCAATAGATGCAGAGAAAGCTTTTGACAAAATTCAACACCCATTTATGATAAAAAACCCTCCAGAAAGTAAGCATAGAGGGAACTTACCTTAACATAATAAAGGCCATATATGACAAACCCACAGCCAACATCATCCTAAATGGTGGAAAACTGAAACCATTTTCACTAAGATCAGGAGCAAGGAAAGGTTGCCTATTCTCACCACTATTATTCAACATAGTTTTGGAAATTTTACCCACAGCAATCAGAGAAGAAAAAGAAATAAAAGGAATCCAAATCAGAAAAGAAGTAAAGCTGTCACTGTTTGCAGATGACATAATACTATACATAGAGAATCTTAAAGATGCTACCAGAAAACTACTAGAGCTAATCAACGAATTTGGTAAAGCAGTAGGATATAAAATTAATTCACAGAAATGTCTTGCATTCCTATAAACTAATGATGATAAATCTGAAAGTGAAATTAAGAGAAGACTCCCATTGATCACTGCAACAATAAGAATAAAATATCTAGGAATAAACCTACTTAATGATACAAAAGACCTGTATGCAGAAACTTATAAGACACTGATGAAAGAAATTAAAAATGATAAAAACAGATGGAGTTATATACCATGTTCTTGGATTGGAAGAATCAACATTGTTAAAATGCCTATACTACCCAAAGCAATCTACAGATTCAATGCAATCCCTATCAAACTACCAATGGCATTTTTCACAGAACTAGAACAAAAAAATTCACAATTTGTATGGAAACACAAAAGACCCAGAACAGCCAAAGCAATCTTGAGGAAAAAAAACAAAAAAACAAACAAAAAAAAAAACCCAAAAAACAGAGCTGGAGGAATCAGGCTCCCTGACTTCAGACGATATTACAAAGCTACAGTAATCAAGACAGTTTGGTACTGGCACAAAAACAGAAATATAGATCAATAGAACAGAATACTGAGCCCATAGATAAACCCATACACATATGGTCACCTTATCTTTGATAAAGGAGGCAAGAATATATAGTGGAGAAAAGACAGCCTCTTCAATAAGTGGTGCTGGGAAAACTGGACAGCTACATGTGAAAGAATGAAATTAGAGCACTCCCTAACACCATACACAAAAATTAACTCAAAGTGGATGAAAGACCTAAATGTAAGGCCAGACACTATCAAACTCTGAGAGCAAAACATGGGCAGAACACTCTATGACATAAATCACAGAAAGATCCTTTTTGACCTACCTCCTAGACAAATGGAAATAAAAACAAAAATAAACAAATGGGACCTAAGGAAACTTAAAAGCTTTTGCACAGCAAAGGAACCCATAAATAAGACCAAAAGACAACCCTCAGAATGGGAGAAAATATTTGCAAATGAAGCAACTGACAAAGGATTAATCTCCAAAATTTACAAGCAGCTCATGCAGCTCCATATCAAAAAAACAAAAAATCCAATCCAAAAATGGGCAGAAGACCTAAATAGACATTTCTCCAAAGAACATAGACAGATTGCCAACAAACACATGAAAGAATGCTCAACATCATTAATTATTAGAGAAATGCAAATCAAAACTACAATGAGATATCATCTCACACCAGTCAGAATGGCCATCATCAAAAAATCTACAAACAATAAATGCTGGAGAGGGTGTGGAGAAAAGGGAACCCTCTTGCGCTATTGGTGGGAATGTAAATTGATACAGCCACTATGGAGAACAGTATGGAGGTTCCATAAAAAAACTAAAAATAGAACTACCATATGACCCAGAAATCCCAGTATTTGGCATATACCCTGAGAAAACCATAATTCAAAGAAGTCATGTACCACAATGTTCATTGCAGCTCTCTTTACAATAGCCAAGACATGGAAGCAACCGAAGTGTCCATCTACAGATGAATGGATAAAGAAGATGTGGCACATACATACAGTGGAATATTACTCAGCCATAAAAAGAAACGAAATTGAATTATTTGTAGTGAGGTGGATGGACCTAGAGTGTGTCATACAGAGTAAGTAAGTCAGAAAGAGAAAAACAAATACAGTATGCTAACCCATATATATGGAATGTAAAAAACAAACAAAAAAATAGTCATGAAGAACCTAGTGGCAAGACGGGAATAAAGACGCAGACCTACTAGAGAATGGACTTGAGCATATGGGGAGGAGAAAGGATAAGCTGGGACAAAGTGAGAGAGTGGCATGGACATATATACACTACCAAATGTAAAATAGATAGCTAGTGGGAAACAGCCACATAGCACAGGGAAACAGCCACATAGCACAGGGAGATCAGCTCGGTGCTTCTTGACCACCTAGAGGGGTGGGATAAGGAGGGTAGGAGGGAGGGAGATGCAAGAGGGAAGAGATATGGGGATATATGTATCTGTATAACTGATTCACTGTGTTATAAAGCAGAAACTTACACACCATTGTAAAGCAATTATACTCCAAAAAAGATGTTAAAAATAAATTAAAAATTTTTAAATAAAAAAAATAAAATTAAAAAAAATAATAAAAGGCTATTTGGAAGGAACATTCCTTTCCTTCAGATACACAAATTAGCCTTTCATTGTTCGTGAGGTATTATCTAGAATCTCTGACATGTTTTGTATTTGCAGATTGTTTAAATCCAGGACTTTTTTAAAAAGCATGATTATAGTTGATTCACAATATTGCATTAATTTCTTCTGTACTGCAAAGTGTATCAGTTATACATATACATATATCCACTCTGTTTTAGTTTCTTTCCCCTTATAGGTCATTACAGACTCTTGAGAAGGGTTCACCATGCTATACATCAGTTTGTTATTAGTTATCTATTTTATATATATTAGTGTGTATTTGTCAATTCCAGTCTCCCAATTTATTCCTCCCCCCCCCCCACTTTCCTTCCCTGGTAACCATACGTTTGTTTTCTACATCTGTGACTCTATTTCTGTTTTATAAATACATTCATTTGTACCATTTTTTTGATTCCACATATAAGTATTATCACATGATATTTGTCTTTCTCTGTCTTACTTCACTCAGTATAACAATCTGCAGGTCCATCCATGTTGCTGCAAATAGTATTATTTTGTTCTTTTTATGGCTGAATAATATTCCATTGTATATAGATACTACAACTTCTTTAGCCATTCCTCTGTTGATGGACATTTAGGTTGCTTCCATGCCCTGGGTATTGTAAATAATGCTGCAATGAACACTGTGGTGCATGTATCTTTTCGAATTATGGTTTTCTCTGGATATATGCCCAGGAGTGGGATTGCAGGGTCATATGGTAGGACTATTTTTAGTTTTTTAAAAGAACCTCCATACTGTTCTCCATAGTGGCTGTACCAATTTACATTCCCACCAACAGTGTAGGAGGGTTCCCTTTTCTCCCCACCCTCTCTAGCATGTATTGTTTATAGATTTTGATGATGGCCATTCTGACTGGTGTGAGGTGATACTGCATTGTAATTTTGATTTTCATTTCTCTAATAATTAATGATGTTGAGCATCTTTTCATACGCTTTTTTAGCCATCTGTATGTCTTCTTCAGAGAAATGTCTATTTAGATCTTCCACCCATTTTTTTGAATGGGTTGTTTGTTTTTTTTTCATTTTGAGCTGCATGAGCTGTTTGTATATTTTGGATATTAATCCCTTGTTAGTTGCTTCATTTGCAAATATTTTCTCACATTCTGTGGGTTTTCTTTTCATTTTGTTTATGGTTTCCTTTGGTGTGCAAAAGCTTTTAAGTTTAATTAGGTCCCATTTGTTTATTTTTGTTTTTATTTTCATTACTCTTGGAGGTGGATCAAAAAAGATCTTACTGTGATTTATGTCAGAGAGTGTTTTGCCTATGTTTTCCTCTAAGGGTTTTATAGTATCTGGCCTTCCATTTAGGTCTTTAATCAATTTTGAGTTTATTTTTGTGTATGGTATTAGGGAGTGTTCTAATTTCATTAAAATCCAGAACTTTTTAAACTGAATGTTTGAGATCGCTGTCACCCCAGACATGTAAGCATGCTAGAGGATTTGGGATTTTTGTTTGTCCTCAGGATTTTCCCTACCCTTGAACTTCAGATATCTTCTGATTTGATTCCCCCTCACTGATCACACTCTCTTTTCTTTTAGCATTCATCTTTTCTGACAATACTTAGTGTGGTGTCTATTAGTCTGTTTTTAAAGAATAATCTAGTATCCACAAGTTTATCTCTATTCTCTCCCTCTCTATATACAAACTTCTTCCCCAATACGTTTATTTCTGTGTCCTTTTTCACTGCTTTTTAAGCTCTTTACCCAAGTTTGTTAATTATTTGTTTGGTATCCAGCACTGTTGGTTTTATTCTTTACTGCTTACAGTGTTTTTAAATTTAGCTATTTTGATTATTTTTCTTTGAAAATCTTATTTTATCCTTGTTCCTTCTTATTTTGGACATTTTCATTCCAGGTTATGTATCTTCTAATAGTATTATGCTCCTTTTTATAAGGAGTATGTCTTCTTGAGTTCTACTGAGGTACCACAAGAGTACGTAATATTTTCCTTTGCATCCTTAAGTATGGATTTTTTTTTTCAATATAATTTTTAGAGTTTTTGAGTCCTTAAGTTTCTGTTCTCCTTCCCTTGCCCTGCTGGGTATTTCATAGAATACAAGTTGTTGTATTTGTTAATATTTTTTATTTAATTATCTTTCAACAATGCAAAACTCATTTAATTTTTTTTTGCCACTTGACATATTTTTTGCGTGTAAACATATGTGTAACTGTGCATTGGGCTTGGGCCATTGTGGTGTGAAATAAGTTTCTCAAATCTATAGATCCAGTTTGTTGTGAACAGAAATAAGTTCCTTTCTAAGTTTCAGATGTGTTTACCCTTTTCAGTTTCTTTTTTTCCCCTCATTCCTCTGGTACCCAGGAAACATTACTATTATAATTTATTTTTCCCACTTTGAATCCTGAATCCAAAATTTTATTTATTCTTATTATGTTTCACTATGTATAGTGAAAACTTCCATTCTTCCTCCTCTCAAAACTTTTTATCTTCTTTCTAATAGTATTCCTGTATTAATATAGAAAGACATTGGGGAAAAATACTTTGGCAACATCTGAAGTATGGTTCATGTGGAAAATTTGTGCATATTAATGTCTTTAGTTTTTAGGAATGATTGTTCTCAAGTAGAGGTCAGAGAATTAGAAATGTACAGACAAATTTGCAGCTAATTTCCATAATTTTTTTTCATAGTGTAAAACACATCTAACTGTGTTTTACATTTTAATAAGCACAAATAATTTTACAGCTAATGGACATTCTATGTTTGCTACCTCCTTTTGAATTCTAGAAGCTTTATCCATTATATTTATTATTTATTAATTTTATGGTTCCTTTATTTTTCTAGGTATTTTGGTGACAGTTTGAGAGCAGCTAGTGTTAAGATGTCATATTTATCCAGACATGTTTACATTTGACATTTACTTCACTGAAAAGTTATTCAATAAGCCAATAAATTTGTTCTGTTTTGCCACTATCTCATTATTTGCACTAACTAGACATCTTTGAATGCTAAGTTTTAACCTTTACCACATAAAAGAGTCTTTAAAACTCAAAAATAACTCCTCTTGGTTTATTACACCATGTAACCTAGTAGCAAAAATAATTATTATAAATTTATCAATTTATACTTTTAATCAACAACTGAATAGCAGCCTGCTGTGCTAATTATTTTTGGGACATGAAGACTGATTGCATTTTCCTACTCAAACGTTTTTTTCTTAGTATTCTTTACATTTACATATTCAGTGAATCATGACAATTATTATTAGAATTTACTTTGCTGTTTCTAAAACTTATATTTAAAAGTAAAATATGTGTAGAGTTCCCTGTGCTATATAGTAAGTTCTCATTAGTTATCTATTTTATACGTAGTATCAGTAGAGTATATATGTCAACCCCAATCTCCCAATTCATCCCACCACCCCCCTTCCCCCTTGGTATCCATCCGTTTGTTCTCTACATCTGTGTCTCTATTTCAGCTTTGTAAATAAGATTGCCTATACCAATTTTTTCAGATTCCACATATATGTGTTAATATACAATATTTGTTTTTCTCTTTCTGACTTACTTCACTCTGTATGACAGTCTCTAGGTCCATCCACATCTCTACAAATGACCCAATTTTGTTCCTTTTTATGGCTGAGTAATATTCCACTGTATATACACATCTTTATTCATTCCTCTGTTGATGGACATTTAGGTTGTTTCCATGTCCTGGCTATTGTAAATAGTTCTGCAATGAACATCGGGTACACAAGTCTTTTTGAATTATGGTTTTCTCTGGGTATATGCCCAGCAGTGGGATTGCTGGGTCACAAGAGAGTTCTATTTTTAGTTTTTTAAGGAACCTCCATACTGTTCTCTAGAGCGGCTGCGTCAATTTACATTCCCACCAACAGTGCAAGAGGGTTCTCTTTTCTCCACAGCCTCTCCAGCATTTATTGTTTGTAGATTTTGTGATGATGCCCATCTGGCTGGTGCTCTGTGGTGACCTAAATGGGAAGGAAATCCATAAAAGAGGGGATATATGTATATGTATAGCTAATACAGTTTGCTGTACAGTAGAAACTTACACAACATTGTAAAGCAACTATACTCCAATAATTTTTTTTTAAAAGGAAAGAAAATAAAATCAAATATGTAATTTTTCTTTCTACAAAACCCAGAAATATAATAAACTAGAAAATATAAGTACTGGATACCTCAGATGATATCTAGATCTGGATCAGATTAAGGTGATTATAAAGTCATGTTAAATTTTACATGGTTTCTAATTCTAAGAGGTGACAAAATAAATACAATTCCAACACGTAATCTATGAGAATAAATAATTTTTTATTTTTATTATCAATTTAACAAATAGTTTTGAAAATATAATTTGTGTAAGTGTTGAGGAGTGTATTCAATCAACAAAGTATTCAACAATGAAATACTATCTCATGTAGTCCTACTACATAGAATGCAAAGTAGGAGGAGCCTAAATTTGCATTAGAGGGAAAAAAAAGAATTTCAAAATATATAGCTTATCAATTGAGGCTTGATATAGAAATAGGACATCACTGTGATAAAAGATGGTGGATTGAGAAAGATGATTTTACAATAGATCAGATTTTGTGCTAACATGCAAAGAAATAAGTAATTACAGAATATTTTGACAACTAGGGTATTTCAATTTGACTGAAAAATTAATCAAGCTAAGAAATAGGAGTTGTGAAAGGTAGGGAGATATAGTAAGATTCCAGGTCAATATCCTTTCATGTCAAGTAAAGAATTGAAACATTATTATCTAATACATCATTAAAAGAAGGGGCACTTTTGAAAAACTTTAATTTGGTGATTATCATTATAATAAAATGTTCACTACTTGTGCAGGAAATATGGAAAGGAAGGGAAGAGCTTGTGGGAGAAAACAGATAAGAGCAAGGAAACTAGGAGACATGTTTTGTAAAATCATTGGAGATACTATCTTTTCCCCATTGTGTATTATTTCTACCATTGTTGAAAATTAAGAGACTGTATATGATTTGGTTTATTTCTGGGCTTTCTATTCTGTTCCATTAGTCTATATGCCTGCTTTTATGTCAGTATTATACTGTTTTGATTATTATAGCTTTGTAATATAATTTGAAATTGAGACTTGAAATGTATGTTGCCTCAGCCTCCATTCTTCTTTCTCAAGATCACTTTGGCTACTAGAGCTCTTTTGTGGTTCCATATAAAATTTTGGATTGTTTGTTCTATTTCTGTAAAAATGTCATTGTAAGTTTGTTAGAGAAATGTTCAATCTGTATATCACTTTGGGTAGTATGGATATTTTAACAATATTACTTCCTCCAATCCATGAACATGAACAATCTTCTCATTTATTTGCATCTTCTATTGCTTTCATCAATATTTTATAGTGTTCAGTGTAAGATTTTTACCTCCTTGGTTAAATTTATTCCTAAGCATTTTCTTCATTTTGATACTTTCATAAATTGAATTTTTTTATTTCCTTTTCAGATTGATTGTTTTTTGATGTAAATAAATGCAACTGATTTTTGTATGCTGATTTTGTATTTATTTATTAGTTGTAACATTTTTTTAAAGTTCATGGTATCTTTAGGGTTTTCTACATAGAAGATCATGTCATCTGAAGAGATAAATTTACTTCTTCTTCCAATTTGGGTGTCTTTTATTTCTTTTTCTTTTCTGATTGCTCTTGCTAGTAATTTCAGTACTGTGTTTGATGGAAATGGAGAGAGTGGATATCTTTGCCTTGGACTAGATCTTATAAAGAAAGCTTTCAGTTTTCCCTATTGATTATGATTTTAGTTGTGGGCTTTTCATAAGTTGGTCTTTATCATGTTGAGAAAATTTCCTTTTATATCTATTTTCTTCAGATTGTTTACCATGAATGGATGTTGAACTTTGTCATTTTTTTTTTCTTTTTCTGCATCTATTGAGATAATCATGTGGTTTTTATATTTCATTCTGTTAGTGTGGTGTATCACATTGGTTGATGTGCATGTCTTAATTCAACCTTGTATCTCAGAGATATGTCCCACCTGGTCTTGGTGTATAATCTTTTTGATGTGTTGTTGAATTTAGTTTGCTAGTATTTTACTGAGGAACTTGCACATCTGTGCATCAGAGATATTGGCCCGTAGTTTTCTGTTATTGTGATTTCTTTGTCTGGTTAGGGTACAAAAGAGATGATATCCTCATAAAATGAGTTTGGAAGTATTCAGTCTACTTTAATTTTTTTGGAAGAGTTTAAGAAGGATTAGTGTTAATTCTTTTTTCAACACTTGAGAGAATTCAATCATGAAGTCATCTGGCTTTTCTTTCTTGGGAAAATTTTAATTACTATTTCAATCTCCTTAATTGTTATTGCTCTGTTCAGGTGTTATTTTTCTACATAATTCAGTCTTGTTAGGTTGTATGTTACTAAGAATTTATCCATTTTTTCTAGGTTATCCTATTTGCATAAAATTATTCATAATAATTTCTTATATCCTTTCTTATTTCTGAGGCATCCATTGTAATGTCTTCTCTTTCATTTCTGATTTTGGGTCCTCTCTCTTTTTTCTTTAGTTAGTCTAGCAAAGGGTTTGTCCATTATGTTTATTTTTTCATAACACCAACTCTTTTGGGAAAACTGGATATCCACATGCAAAAGAATTAAACAGGGCACTTATATTATACTATACATAAAAATCAAATCACAATGGATTAGATACTTAAATGTAAGACCTGGAACCATAAAACTCCTAAAAGAAAACATAGAAAATGCTCCTTGATATTGGCCTTTCCATGATTTATTGGATATGACACTCAGGCAATGAAAGCAGAAATAAACAAGTGGGACTATATCAAATTAAAAAGCTTCTGCAAAAAAAAAAAAAAAAAAAAAAAAAAGCTTCTGCATACCAAAGAAAATAATCTACAAAATGAAAGGCAACCTGTGAAAATGAAAGAACATATTTGTAAATTATCTACTTGATAAGGGGTTAATATCCGAAATATATAAAATTTATGCAACTCAATACCAAAAAAAAAAAAAAAAAAAAAACCCAACCAGAGGAAAAAATACCTGAATAAACATATTTTTTTAAAAGAAGACATACAGATGGGCAACAAATACATGAAAAGGAGATCAATATCAATAGGTATATGCAAATCAAACCACAATGAACTATCACCCACACCTGTTAGGATATCTATTACCAAAAAATAAAAAAAATATAAGTTGGTGTGTCAGGCTGTAGAGAAAAGGGAAGCTTTGTATATGGTCAGGAGAGATATTTTACTCCTGTCTTCACTGCAGCAGTATGGAAACAACTTTCCTCATTTCCCCCACTTTACCACCCCTGGTAAACACTGTTTAACTCTCTGCTTCTATGAATCCAACTTTTTATGATTCCATATAGAAGTTAGATCATGCAGTGTTTTTATTTTACTTAGTATAATGACCTCAAAGTCCATCTATTATGTCACAAATGTCATGATTTCCTTCTTTTTATGGCTACATAATATTCCTGTGCGTGTGTGTATGTACACAGTTTACCCTTAAAGGATGTGGGAGTTGGGGAGCTGATCCCCAACCCTAGCATTCAAAAAACTACATATAACTTTATATTCAGCGCTCCATATCTGTAGTTCTGCATCTGTGGATTCAACCAACCTCAGATTATGTAGTACAGGAGTATGTATTCACTGAAGAAAATCTATGTGTAAATGGACACACACAGTTCAAACCTGTGTTGTTCAAGGGTCAACTCTATATGCATGGGTTAATGTCTGGGCTATCTATTCTATTCCATTGATTAATGTATCTCTTTTTGTGCCAATGCCATACTATTTTGATTACTATGGCTTTGTAGTATAGTTTGAAGTCAGAAACTGTGATGCCTCTAGCTTTGTCTCTTGTGAATACCTTAAGATAGCAGTCATGGTGAGAGCAAAGGGGGCAAAACCTGCTTGAGTAAAGGATCAAAGGATCTCTGCTTCCCCCCTCCTTGGGGCAAGAGAGACACTACACATGTGCAGAAAGCTCCTTGGGAGTCAAAAGTCAGGGGACAACTCCATGCCATGGTGACTCTTGCTTCTCCCAGACGCCTTCATGTCAGGGTCCACCTTGGCTGAGAGGTGTGTGTGCACCTAAGGGGAGGGTCCTGAGACAGATTAGTCAGGGGAGACAAAGCCAGATGATTGGCCAGAAGGGAGACAAAGACCCGGAAAACTGCTCCCTTATAAAGGATTTAAACTTCCCAAAGGCATGACTCTCTCTCTCTGAGTTCGCCTGTGCATCTTTCCACATGTACTCCGCTTTTCCAATAAACTTTTTACTTTTCTCTTTACCTTCTGCCTCCTCGCCTGAATTCTTTCCCAATAAGGCAGGCAAGAACAGGGGGTTTAGGCCCTAGCTGCTGGTCTCTGTGGTCTAGCAGTTAGGACTCCCAGGCAGGGAATTTTTTTCATGAAATTCACCTAAATGTCTAGAGCAGGAGTCAGACAATTTAGACCAGGATCTTGACAACCATAAACTTTCAAATCGAGTCCACATAGAGAAATGGATATGGAATAGGCCCTTGATGGAATGATAGAAAAAGGAACTGTATTTGAAACAGAAATAAGTCATCCCTCCATTAACATGGTGATATGTTCACCATCTGAGCCTGAGTAAAGGGAATATATGATTGTGTTTTAAATTAATTCCACCTTAAATGGCCATAGAATGAACTGGCTAGATCAGTGCACATGAGACTTGATTCAGGATCGAGTTTTTCACAGGTTGTGCTAGAGCATAGTTTTTTGCTTGGGATATTACAGATCTTCCATAAGGGTAGACAAACCAGATCCCATTAGGGAAATAAAAATGACTTAAAATATCAGGAAGACCAAATACAAATACCTGAAACCAAAGGATTAGTTTCAGGTTTAAAATTATAATTTATAAATTTATTCAACATATATTTATTTTATTAAGTGCATAATATATTTCAGGAATTATGAAAGCTGTTCTACATTCTGGTGAGAGTATACAGATGGTAAAACACTTATATACAGACATAAGCATTATATACACAAGAAGTTCAAAGGCCAGGACACAGAATATGCTTGGAATGTTAAAGAAACATAAGCAGACTAATGTAGCTGGAGAAGAGAAAAGCAGAGTGAGTTGATAGATAATGAGGTCGAAGTAGTAGATGAAATCAAATTTTGTAGGCTGTCTAATCCTTTATACTGATTTTGCCTTTCACTCTATTAGCATGGGAATTCATTTAAGTAGCCAGAGCACAGGAATTATATAATCTAATTTAAATATTGAGAGGATCACCTTGGCTGGCAGAGGAGAATAGACTACACGGATAAGAATGAGAGAAGAAAGAACAATCAAGAAACTATTAGAATAATTATGTTATTAAATGATGATATCTCAGAATGGAGAGGTAGAAATGTATACTCTGAAAAGTGATAAGATTCTCAGTATACTTTGAAGATAAATTTGGCAGAATTTACCAATTTTTTTTTCATGTTGGTAGGCAAGGAAGGAACTAGAGAATGACTCAAACTTTTGAAGCTGAATAAAGAGATTTTGTTGATTGAAGAGATGGGGGGAAGAGCAGGTTTGTGTGCAGAGGAGAACTTGGTTTTAGAGATATTAAGTTTAAAAATTAGACATACAAGTGATGATACATAGGGAGTTGTACAGATGTGTCAGGATTTCAGGGTAAATATCTGGCTAGAGGTACATGTTTGGGAGTTGTTAACACATCATTGGTGTTTCAAGCCATAATCATGGATAATAAGATATGTAAAGACGGGGATGGCACTAACGATAGAGTCCTGTGGCAGTCCAGTATGAGTACATCAGAGAGACAGGAAATAAAACTGAGAGAGATGAGTCATTGGATTACAATAGAACCAATTGAAAATAGTGTTTTGGAAGCCAAGGAAGTAAATAAAGTATTCCATGAAGGAGAATGTGATCAGTTGTCACATGCTTCTGATAGGTCAAGTAAAATGAGGACTGAGAAGTGATCAATGAACTTGGAAACTTGGAAGTCACCTGTGACTTTAATAAGAACACAATTCCTGAATACCTAACTGCAGTGGTTTCAAGAATGACTAAAGAAGGGATATAGTGAAAAGAAGGGAGAAGTATGAAAGAGTTATTGAGAATAGATGGAGAGTGAATGGAATAGGGACTATACAGAATTCCTGGGAAGTACTTAAGGTTAGTTGAAGTTATTTTTTTTAGTGTTGTTAAGCTACTTATCTACAGGGGCAGAGTAGGCCAAGAGTTGAATTGAACAAGGGTTAGTATTTTTTGCCATTTAAAAGACAGAGGAAGTGAGGGACAAAGAGATATAAGAGGTCTACCAGGGAACAATTATGATCATGGACAATGGACCATGTCCTGCATAAAGAGGGAAATGAAAATGTGCACTGGAGAGTGAGTGTGGAGGATAAGCAGCTAGAATAACATTTGCAGCAATATGGATGGACCTAGAGATTATCATACTAAGTGAAGTAAGCCAGACAGAGACAAATACCATATGATATCATTTATATGTAGAATCTAAAAAAAATTATACAAATCAACTTATATACAAAACAGAAATAGACCCACAGATGTAGAAAACTTATGGTTATCAAAGGGGAAAGGGGGAAGAGGGATAAATTAGGAGTTTGGGATTTACGTATACACACTACTATATATAAAATAGGTAACCAACAAGGACCTACTGCATAGCACAGATAATTATACTCAATATTTTGTAATAACCTATAAGGGAAAATAACCTGAAAAAGAATATATATATATCATATATATATATATATATATATATATATATATATATATATATATATATACTGAATCTCTTTGCTGTACACCTGAAACTAACACTGCATTGTAAGTCAACTATATTTCAATAAAAAAAAATTAAAAAAAGAAAAGCCATTGTCTAGTTAACCTTAAAAAAAAAAGGATACAGTGGGCTTTTGGTGCTGGTAGTAGATCTGATAAGTGTTAAAAAATTGTAGCAATTAGGTTAATAGAAGGGGCAAGAAGGTAAAGAGATGATGGAATGACATAGGGTTGTTTGCAATTCCAAATTTATTGATGTGGGCTAAGATGATTGAAGTGGGTGGCTAAAGTAGGTTCGGGGACAAGAGCTTTGGAGGAGAAGACTTTGAAGTCCAGGGTGTTGGAAAATCACATAGTAGAGAGATCTATAGTGAACTGAATGCAAAATCTTTAAGAAATAAGTGTAGATAATCTCTGGCTCTGCAGATGACTAGAACGAGGAGGCATATTTCATAACAAACCCCAAATATTGAGATACACTATTGGTATACACATTGAGAAAAGAAATAAAGTAACAAATTTTGAAAAATATTATCCGTATTCAAGGGATCTTGAAATGGCAATCAGTAACTATCCTAAAGAAATAAACTTGTATTCTAGCAGATGAAAGGTAAGTAGACTTAAGAATATATACTATACATAGATTTTCAAGTTAAGAAAGAAATTATCTCAAGAAGAATTTAAGAGTCTGTAGGAAAAATTTCAATGTATGAAAGAGAAATTTTTGATTAGAATGTGGAAACTGATTTGCTGTTTAGGATCCCATTGCAGGGCTTCATGACTAAATATCTTTTAAGATTCTTAGCAAAATTCTAAGATTCTTCTGTTGTTTTTGGTTGAGTCAAGAAAAATGAAAGGACATACATGACCACAAAGTTTCTTCAAAGTGTTCAAATGTATTTTCTGAGTTCTGTATAAAGTTTTGTTAAATACATACAATTATTTTAAGAACTCTAATCAATCTAACTATCTAATCAATGTAACTTGTTAATGAAATTTCTATAGTCAAAGCCTAATAATAGAAAAACAATAAATAGCTAGGTATATATGTCATTGTTATAGTTGTTGCTTAATTTTTTTCTACTAGTTGTTGCCACCTTAAAACTTCTTCAAAATTTATCTAATGGCTTCCATTCCTCACTTTAGATTTATAAAAATCTCTGCTCTTAAAATGTTTCTGAACAGCCATAGCATTCATAATATATTATGGATAGCTTTATAGAAAGACTAGCAATAGGAATTTGTTATGAATAATTTATATGTAGTGATTTCCAAAACAAAGTCATAAAATATATACTAAAAATAAAATGGCTTTGTTTGGCCTGAGTAAAGACAAAAAAAAAAAAAGTTTAAACAGAAAACTTGTAAGCTACTTAAAGTTATGTAAAACAGTAAAAATACACACTTCCTTTATGCTGTTTATATGTCCTTACCATAATAACATGAGTACAGATTTTCATCTTATTTTCTGATAATTCAATATTATTGAAATTTGTACCAGTTTTACATTAAACATATTAAAAATAATGGAAGATAGACGAATTGATTGGGGGAAATTTCTTCTGCCCACAGTCTTTAAATCACCGGGGGACTCAAAATACCTGAAGTTCCATACTGTTAGCAAAATGAAATCAGTATGTATGACTGTAAAAATAATCTGAGGAATAACTGAAGACTCTTACTCTAATAAATGTACTCAAGGAAGCTACCCCTGAAAAATAAAGTTTTCTGCTTAAAGCAACTGCACTGTGGGAAATGGAACTGTTAATCTCCCACTGTTTCATACTTGGGCAGAGGCCCAGGGCTGCAACAGATAAATTGTAAAATTTCTAATTTTATGTTTGCTCCTTCGTGTTGGGGAGACCCAGAGGCAGTGGGGGTTACATATATGATCATTCTACTGTAATCTTTTAAAATGTCTAATGATAATAATTATAATAAACTGCAAATAAGTGAGTTTATTTAACTCAAGTATGATATCATCCCTTAGCTATTGAACAGAAGACAAGATATTTGATATGATTTTATAATGATTCATTATAATAAAACCAATAACAACAATAATAGGACAAAGATTTATTAAGTATCCAGCATATACTAGGCACTGATTTGTATATATTTTAACATGGATAATTTTATGTCATCCTTCATCATAACCCCATGAGACAGGTACTGTTATTGGCTAAATTTTACTAATCTGGACGCTGAGGTTTATATTTGGAGAAATTAAGTAAATTGTTAGCTATCATATAGTTAACAATTTATCGATATTACAACTAAAATCTGCTAATTCAACAACCCAAACTATGATATTAATCAGTGCACCTACTTCACTCTACTTAATAAGCCTGTCAGATTGTTTCTTCTTTTTTTTATTTATTTATTTTATTTATTTAGTTTTGGCTGCATTGGGTCTTTGTTGCTGTGCGAGGGCTTTTTCTAGTTGTGGTGAGCGGGGGCTACTCCTCGTTGAGGTACGTGGGCTTCTCATTGCGGTGGCTTCTCTTGTTGTGGAGCACGGGCTTGAGGTGCGCGGGCTTCAGTAGTTGTGGTACGTGGGCTCAGTAGTTGTGGCTCATGGGCTTAGTTGCTCCGTGGCATGTGGGATCGTCCCAGACTAGGGCTCAGACCCGCGTCCCCTGCATTGGCAGGAAGATTCTTAACCACTGTGCCACCAGAGAGACCCTATCAGATTGTTTTTTAAAAACTTTTCCTATAAGATTTCTAACTGCATGATGATAACTCATCTTTCCTTGATGTAGTTAGTATGAGTAAGCTATTCCATATTGATCCAGAAATAGAAAACTGTTTCTTACAATAGAATTTTTAATAGTTATCTTCAGTAATGTGAGACACATTTAGAGATATATCTTCCTAAGCTCTGCTTAGCTTATGTAAATTTTTATCTCTAACTCAGAAGAGCATTTAAGTACTTTATAAAATCTATTCCTGTTTTTGGCCTGTTTAACTGGTTTGGAAAATAGGACATGGATTCATTACTTACTGTATAAATGCTCTTTACCACTTCCTTAAATTTGTTTTAAGGAATACTTTCTTGAAATGTGATAGTTTAACTATAGGTCTTATGTTCTAAGATTTGGTAAGCAAGTTCATGTTTTTGCATTCTTTCATGAATATTCAGTATTTGCTGTTTTAGAGCTAGTTACTGTGGGTTTAGTACTAAGAATGCTACTACCATAATTCTTTTTTACCACTTCCCTCTGATTCACTAATAGTGGATTTATCACCTTAATGAGCAAAAAATTTAATGGCTAAATCCACTGCACACTTTTCATCTTATACTCTTCCCCATAGCCTATGACACTGTTAATAACTACTCACTCCTTACAAGAATTTTCATCATAAGAATCCATGTCACTATACTCATTTTCCCTTTTCCCATTTGATGCTTCAAAATATCCTTTCTGAACTGCTCTTTCTCTGTCTAGGTAACATATTATCAAGACAATTCTATAAAGAAGATGTGGTACATATATAGAATGGAATACAACTCAGCTATAAAAAGGAGTGAAATAATGCCATTTGCAGCAGTATGGATGGACCTAGTGATTATCATACTAAGTGGAGTAAGTCAGAAAGAGAAACACAAGCATCATATGATATTACTTATATGTGGAATCTAAACTATGACACACATGAACTTATCTACAAAAGAGAACAAGACTCACAGACATAGAGAACAGACTTATGGTTGCCCAGGAGGAGGGGGAGTTGGGGAAGGATGGACTGGGAGCTTGGGATTAGCAGATGCAAACTATTATGTATAGAATGGATAAACAACAGGTAGGTCCTACTGTATAACACAGGGAGCTATATTCAATATCCTGTGATAAACCATAATGGAAAAGAATAAGAAAAAGAATATATATATATATATATATATATATATATATATATATATATATGTATATATATATATATATATACATATATATATATATATATATATACAATTGAATCACTTTGCTGTACAGTAGAAAATAACACAATATTGTAAATCAACTATACTTCAATAAAATCAACTGAAAAAAAGGACAATACTAGGCCCTCTTATATTCTCACTAGACTCACGCTCAATGAGAGATGTGATCTACTACCTGGAGATAAATTACTAATATATGGTGATGTGCTAAATCTATATCTCCTTCCTAGAACTCTCTGTTGTGCTACAGGTCCAGCTCCTCTTGGACATTTTCACTTGATATGCAAAAAGCCAATCAAATTCAATGTGCTAAAAAGTGAGCTAATCAATGTCTTCTCTCCCTAAAATAATTTCCCTCCTTTCAGAATATGACTTCAGCCCTTGCTCAAACAAATCCCACATCCTTTTTTCTTGTTCCATTACCATGCCCAGTTAGATCTATCACCAAAAACATACCACCAGTCTCTTTACTGAGTTTTATTTCCCTAAAAATGATAATAAATCCACTTATTATTGTTTCCTACTTCTTTATCTATATGGCCACCCATATGTCTTTCTTTTGGCATTTCTACCATGCTGTACTACTTGTAGTTCTTCCAATGATTCCCATTTGTCACTCTGTCTAAGCTTCTCACTTGGCACAGAGCACTCATTCTCCTTCCTCATCAACACTTCCCACTCCTGTCTGCCTTTATCTCTGTAACTTGTATCCATCATCTTTAATTTAGTCCACAGATTAGAAGGTCTTACCACAGAAAACATTCCTTGATATTTAACTACTTAATTAGGTGACTCTCTTGTTCTCTGAAGAAAATTATTGCCTATCAGATACATTATAATTGCCTTTTTAGTTGTTATTATTCCTTGGATATCCCATGTCCTTTAAGGCAAATAGAATAGTTTGCTATTGCAGTTTCAGGATCTAGCATAGTAAAATTTACAAAACAGGTTTACAAAACTAATAGGTAAATTACAAGAATACATGAGTCTCTTTCTTCAAACAATTCACAGATGCATAGATTCTGATTAAAATAATCTTACAAATGTGAGGATTTAATTTTTCTCCACTGAATATTAACTGGAAAGTAGGTAAATAATTAACACCACCTCAGAGGTCTTTCTTTAAAAAAGTACCAGATTATAAAATCCTTGTTTCCTTATTGCTGAAACCTTTATCTGAACTTTTAAAGATTCTATTATTATAGACTTTGCATTTCAGGAAAGCATGTCTATTTCCAACACTACACAATTAACCAATTTGCTTACTATCAACTTAAAACTTAAATTTTCTTTTAGGAATGAATACTTACTCCTATCTTGATTACTTATACTATTTTTTTAAATTATTTTTATGACTTTTTGATGACTTGATAGTAGAAATTTTAGATAAGATTGTAGACAAAATGGATGTATTTGAAACTTTTAAGAAAAATGCTCACAAAAGGAAGTTTTGCATCAAATATTTAGAAAAAATCTTGTTTTTTTTTTTTCTGAGTAAAATAAAGCCTCAGTCTTTTACTTTTTCATGTAAAACAAACACAAATATACGTGAAAAACACATTAAACAAAAAGTTTCTTTGCACTGTGGATTCAAATATTTCCATGTAATTAAAAATAAAAACATTGTTATAAATGTTCTTATAATAACATTTCACAAATACTTATGCTTATTTATAGTATTTGGATTTAATAGAACATGGCATAGAATAAATAGTAAAATTGATAACAATAAAAAATGAGTATTTTATTTTCTGATATATGAAAACAGGGGTAACACAAATGCTCTCTTAAGGACACACTGTTTTTAATATCTCTTATCTAAAAACCAGCATGTAACAAACACTTACTCAGTCAAATGTTAGCAGTACCTGTGCAGTTGGAGATATTGTGATTTGCTCTTGAACAAGTGTACAGAAAAAGAAGATTCATAATTGCTTGAACATAAAATTCTAACCTCACTTGGAAAATTATAAGTGGCTACTCCTATAATATATCAATATTTTTTCTTTTGAGAATTTTTAATACTTTATAAACAATTTTTACTCAAGAAAGAAAAAGGTTTTCACAAGGGTCAATTAAAAGGAAGCAAATATAGTGCATTAAAAAGGGTGATTTTGTAAAGTCTGACAGACATGGATTTCTGTGTGTGCTTTTCCACAAACTAGTTGTGTGAACTAGGCCAAATTATATAATTTTTCTAAGCCTCCACATCCTCTAATATAAAAGAGTATATTGTCTACCTCCTTGTTATGTGAGAATTCAACTAGATAATATATATATATTAGGAGTCTTGCGTAAAATGGGCACTTAATGAATCTTTTAAGAAAAGATTTCTGTTTCTTCTTACCCTCTTAATTTTCTGGATTTTAAATTCTAAATGGGTGAATAGATTTATTTTGATTTTAACTTTTGGAGAAACAATTGTAATTTACCTTTTATTAAAGATAGAATTATACTAGTTATCAAATAAGATACCTGATAAAATAATTGGTAATTACTTAAGTGATCAGGGACTACTTTTTACTTATATCCATTTACATCTTAACTTTTATTGTTATCACTATTTTTGATACATACTTCTTAGTTCATTACAAACTATTATCATCTTATTCTTAAGGGCACTGTCTCATTTTATTCTTCCCCTTCCTCCTTAGTACCTAATAACAAACTCTAAGTAATAATAAGAAACACAGGGAGATTAGCTCACTGCTTTGTGACCACCCAGAGGAGTGGGATAGGGAGGATGGGAGGGAGACGCAAGATGGAGGAGATATGGGGATATATGTATATGTATAGCTGATTCACTTTGTTATAAAGCAGAAACTAACACACCATTGTAAAGCAATTATACTCCAATAAAGAAGTTAAAAAATAAAATAAAATAAAAGAAAAGAAAAAAAGAAAAAGAAATAATAGTGTGTCTGCTGCAAGGGGATAAAAAAAACCTGGCAAGAGTTGGTTCTTGCGTGCCTGCCGCCAGGTGCAAAAAAAAAGGCCTTCACTAAGGACATATCTTTTGCTCCTGTGGCCGCCAGCTTCTCTGCACATTTGGCAATGGTGGGGCTCCCATGATCCATACCACCTCTGCACCCTGTCCTCACAGGGGCAGACCCAAGTGCTCCACGGCAGCCCCAAGAGCAGACTCCATGGATGGCCCACACTCAGAGGTGGGGATAAAACCAAAGCTGAACCCCAGGGGTGGGGAGACCAAGGAAGAGGATTCAAAGTCTTTCCATCGGCTGCACAAGCTACAGATTAAATCTCTGAAATCAGCTAGGTAGACCCTGCGTCTATGGAATATTTGAGTAGACAGAGTTCCCAGAAATGAAAACGGTCTAGCTCTGGCAGCTGTGGACTTTGGGAGCAAGCACACGTGGCAGTTGGGCCAGTTCAGAGACTGAGTGGTCCCCACAGAGCCCACAAGTCCAGAGACCAACCCAGAGGCACTGGAGGGCCTCTTGGGGAGGTGAAGGTGGGCTGTGGGAGCAAGGACACTGACAGCTGAGACACCAGGATAACATTATTATTACTACTATTACTACTATTTTTATTATGTTTTGATTCATCCTGTTGTTGGTTCTGTTTTTTTTTTTTTTAATTTTTTAATTTTTGTTGCTGTTGTTGTTCTTGTTGTTCCTGTTTTGTTGTTATTATTCTTATTTAGTCTTTGGGCTAAATAAGCCTTGTTTTTTATCATATTTTTTATCTTTCATTTTTCATTTTTATTTTTTAAATATATTTCTATTTTTACTTTGCTTTTTGGTTGTCCTGTGTTCTTTTCCTTTATCTTTTTCTTACATCTTTTTCTTTAATGTACTTTTTAAAATACATTTCTATTTCTACTTTGCTTTTCTGTTGTTCTATGTCTCCCCCCACCCCCTTTTTTAAATCATTTTTGTCGGTTTGTTTTCTTTCTTTGCTTTATTCTTCAGCTGGCAATTTGCTCTGGTTTTGCTTTTTGGCTTTGTGTTTTTGTTAGTTTTGTTTTTAGTTGTTTGATTTCATTTTTGGGTTCTTTTGTTTGTCTGGTTGTTCTCTTGCTTTTTGTTTTATTTGATTCTGTTTTTACTTCTTTTGTGTGTGTGAATGTGTTTCCTTGTTACTGTTTTTGTGTGATTTTGCTTTTACCGTTTGTCTGGAGTTTTGTTTGTCTTTTTTTTTTTTTTTTTAATCCCCTTTATTGCTGTAATGAGCAACTGCAGGGTCTTGGTTCCCCTACCGGAAGTCAGGCCTGAGCCTCTGGGGAGGGAGTGCCGAGTCCAGAACTCTAGACCACCAGAGAATTCCCAGGCCCAGGGAATATTATTTGGTGAGAGTTCTCAAGGAGGCCTCTATCTGAATACAAGACCCAGCTCCACCCAACTGCCTGCAGCTTCCAACTCTGGACACCTCACACTAAACAAAAAGCAAGACAAGAACACAACCCACCTATCAGCAGAGAGACTACTGAAACTCATACAAAGCTTACAGACACCCCAAAACACACCACCTGATATGGCCCTGCCCATCAGAGAGAAAATACTCAGCTCCACCCACCAGAAAACAGGCACCAGTCCCTCCAATCAGGAAGCCTACAGAAGCTACTGGACCAACTTCAACTACATAATGATCGAGGGAACAATCCAAGAACAAGATAAAACAATTGTAAATATTTATGCACCCAACATAGAAGTACCTCAATACATTAGGCAAATGTTAACAGCCATAAAAGGGGAAATTGACAGTGACACAATAATAGTGGGGGAATTTAACACCCCACTTACACCAATGGACAGATCATCCAGATAGATAAATAATAAGGAAACACAAGTCTTAAATGACACATTAGAGCAGATGGACTTAATTATATTTACAGGACATTCCATTCTAAAACAACAGAATATGCTTTCTTCTCAAGTGCACATGGGACATTCTTCAGGATAGATCACACCTTGGGTCACAAATCAATCAGCCTCCATAAATTTAAGAAAATTGAAAATGTATCAAGCATGTTTTCTGACCACAACGTTACAAGATTAGGTATCAATTACAGGTAAAAAAAAAAAAAAAAAAAAAAAAAAAACTGTAAAAAACACAAACACATGGAGGCTAAACAATATGCTACTAAATAACCAAGAGATAACTGAACAAATTAAACAGGAAATCAAAAAAATACCTAGAGACAATTGACAATGAAAACACGGCAACCAGAAACCTATGGGATGCAGCAAAACTGTTCTAAGAGGGAAGCTTATAGCAATACAATACTACCTCAAGAAACAAGAAAAATCTCAAATAAACAATGTAACCTTACACCTAAAGTAATTAGAGAAAGAAGATCAAAAAACCCTAAAGTTAGTAGAAAGAAGGAAATCATAAAATCAGAGCAGAAATAAATGAAGGAAATAATAGCAAAAATCAATAAAACAAAAAGCTGGTTCTTTGAAAGATAAACAAAATTGATAAACCCTTAGCCAGACTATCAGGAAAAAAAGGGAGATGACTCAAATCAATAGAATTAGGATTGAAAAAGGAGAAGTAACAACTGATGCTGCAGAAATACAAAGGATCAGAAGAGACTACTACAAGAAAATATATGCCAATAAAATGGACAACCTGGAAGAAATGGACAAATTCTTAGAAAAGTACAACCTTCCAAGACTGAACCAGGAAGAAATAGAAAAAATGAACAGACCAATCACAAGCACTGAAATTGAAACTGTGATTAAAAATCTTCCAACAAACAAAAGCCCAGGGCCAGATGGCTTTACAGGAAAATTCTATCAAACATTTGGAGAAGAGCTAACACCTATCCTTCTCTAAATCTTCCAAAAAATTGCAGAGGGGGGAACACTCCCAAACTCATTCTACAAGGCCACCATCATCCCGATACCAAAACCAGACAAAGATAACACAGAAAAAGAGAATTACATGCCAATATCACTGATGAACATAGATGAAAAAATCCTCAACAAAATAGTAGCAGACAGAATCCAACAACACATTTAACAGATCATACACCATGATCGAGTGGGTTTAATACCAGTAATGCAAGGATCCTTCAATATACACAAATCAATTGATGTGATACATCATATTAACAAATTGAAGGGTAAAAACCATATGATAATCTCAATAGATGTAGAAAAAACTTTTGACCAAATTCAAAACCCATTTATGATAAAAACTCTCCGGAAAGTGGGCATAGAAGAAATCAACCTCAACATAATAAAGGCCATATATGACAAACCCACAGCCAACATCATTCTCAATGGTGAAAAATTGGAAGCATTTCCTCTAAGATCAGGAACAGGACAAGGATGTCCACTCTCACCACTATTATTCAACATAGTTTTGGAAGTTTTATCCACGGCAATCACAGAAGAAAAAGAAAGAAAAGGAATTCAAATTGGAAAAGAAGTATAACTGGCACTGTTTTCAGATGGCATGTTACTATTCATGGAAAATCCTAAAGATGCCACCGGGAAACTACTAGAGCTAATCAATGAATTTAGTAAAGTTGCAGGATACAAAATTAACAGACAGAAATCTCTTGCATTCCTATACACTAACAATGAAAAATCAGAAAGAGAAATTAAGGTAACAATCCCATTTACCATTGCAACAAAAAGAATGAAATATCTAGCAATAAATCTACCTAAGGAGACAAAAGACCTGTATACAGAAAACTATGAGACACTGATGAAAGAAATCAAAGATGATATAAAGAGATATGGAGAGATATACCATATTCTTGGATTGGAAGAATCAATATTGTGAAAATGACTACACTACCCAAAGCAATCTACAGATTCAATGCAATCCTTATCAAATTACCAATGGCAGTTTTCACAGAACTAGAAGAAAACATTTTACAATTTGTTTGGAAACACAAAAGACCCTGAAAACCCAAAGCCATCCTGAGAAAGAAAAATGGAGCTGGAGGAATCAGCCTCCCTGACTCCCTGAATCAGACCATACTGCAAAACTACATTAATCATGACAGTGGGGTACTGGCACAAAACAGAAATATAGATCAACAGAACACAATAGAAAGCCAAGAGATAAACCCACGCACCTATGGTCACCTTATCTTTGAAAAAAGAGGTAAGAATATACAATGGAGAAAAGACAGCCTCTTCAATAAATGGTGCTGGGAAAACTGGACAACTACATGTAAAAGAATGAAATTAGAACACTTCCGAGCACCATACACAAAAATAAACTCAAGATGGATTAAAGACCTAAATGTAAGGCCAGACACTATAAAACTCTTAGAGGAAAACATAGGCAGAACACTCCTTGACATAAATCACAGCAAGACCCCTTTTGACCCACCTCCTAGTGTAATGGAAATAAAAACAAAAATAAATAAATTGGACCTAGTTTAACTTAAAAGCTTTGGCACAGCAAAGGAAACCATAAACAAGATGAAAAGACAACCTTTAGAATAAGAGAAAATATTTGCAAACAAAGCAACTTGACAAAGGATTAATCTCCAAGATTTACAAGCAGCTCATGCAGCTCAATAACAAAAAAACAAACAACCCAATAAAAAATGGGTGGAAGACCTAAACAGACGTTTCTCCAAAGAAGACATACAGATGACCAACAAACACATGGGAAAAGCTCAACATACTAATAATTAGAGAAATGCAAATCAAAAGTACAATGAGATATCACCTCACACTTGTCAGAATGGCCATCATCACAAAATCTACAAACAGTAAATAGAGGGTGTGGATAAAAGTGAACCCTCTTGCAATGTTGGTGGGAATGTAAATTTATACAGCCACTATGGAGAACAGTATGAACGTTTCTTAAAAAACTAAAAATAGAACTACCATATGACCCAGCAATCCCACTACTGGGCATATACCCTGAGAAAACCATAATTCAAAAAGATACATATACACCAATGTTCTTTGCAGCACTATTTACAATAGCCAGGACATGGAAGCAACCTAAATGTCCATCAACAGATGAAGGGTTAAAGATGATATGGTACTTATATGCAATGGAATTTTACTCAGCCATAAAAAGAAATGAAATTGAGTCATTTATAGTGATGTGGATGGACCTAGAGTCTGTCATACAGAGTGGAATAAGTCAGGAAGAAAAAAACAAATACCATATATTAATGCATATATGTGGAATCTGGAAAAATGGTACTGATGAACCTAGTGGCAGGGCAGGAATAAAGATGCAGATGTAGAGAGCAGACTTGTGGACATGGGGGGTGAAGGGGAGTGTGGGTCGAATTGAGAGAGTAGCATTGACATATATACACTATCATGTGTAAAATATATAGCTAGTGCGAAGCTGATGTATAGCACAGGGAAATCAACTCGGTGCTTTGTGACAACCTACAGGGAAGGGATGGGGAGGGTGGAAGGGAGGCCCCAGAGGGAGGGGATATAGATATACATATAGTGATTCATTTTGTTGTACAGCAGAAACTAACACAACATTGTGAAGCAATTATAATCTAATAAAATAATAAGGAATAGTAATAGCAATAGTAAACATCCATTTTACTGTGAATTTATATATACAAACTATATATATAGTGTATATATATTGTGTATATGACTGCTTAAGATATATAATGCATATGCATATATATATATAAAACAGATATATACATACACACACACACACACACACATATATATATACACACACACATATATAAAAAACACCCAAATATAAACATTCATGATTGTAGGGTGTATGTGTTTAATATACATAAATGCTTGGCTCTATGTTGTGTAAGTCAAATTAATTGCTTCTTCTCTGCCTCTTCACCATTTATTCACCTATTAGATTATCACCTATTTTTATCAGTATAGATACTTGCAGATACTCATTTTATTCCTTGGATTATGATCTAATACTATTGCCATTAATTTTGTTACAAATTTGGCCATTGGGAACTCACTATAGTTGGCTTCTATGTCCTTGTGACATGCCCCATGCCTTAATTTTTATTTTTTTTTCTTTATCTTGCTTTCTGGTATTACAAGATGCTCTAGGCTCATTTTGTAATTTCTCTACCTCTGCCCTTAAATTATCCATTTCTCTAAGCAGACCCATTTCTTTTTATTAGAGAACTAACTGTATAAAAAACAAAGATCTATGTTCTGGCATGTTTGTGATCATCAAGAGGCTGCTATCTCTAAGTTCTTTCAGCAGATACACTGTGGAAATCTATATGTATATATACTAACCCACCTATACATACAACTCAATATTTATTTCTCTACCTATCCATATGCATGTATACTAAAATCAATATGAATTTGTACAGATATGACTGACTCTAATTCATCATCACAGAGTTCATTCAAGTCTTCTCCCCTTTCTTATAGTCTATTTATTTCTCTGACAGTGTAAAACCTCCTGTCTTCTGTCGTTTAAAGTTTATTAACTTATTTGTTATTTTTTATAATTTGGATATATGTGGATTGGAAGGTAGAACAAATAAAATAATATATTTGCATTTTAAATGGTGGTTTTTAAAATTTTTAATATTAAATAATTTCATTCATATATATATACATACACACGCATGCACACACAATTTATTTTTTATCTATAGGTCTTATTCTGCAAACTTGCTATACTCAGTTAATATCTCAAGTAGATATTTTGTAGATTCCATAGTATTTTCTCCAACCATCAGGTCACCTGAGAACAAAAACAGTGCAAACAAAGTGAGTTGAATTATTTCTTATGAACCTGAATGACTTTTTTTTACCTTAATTGCACTGGCTATGTCTCCAGTACAATGATGAATAGATGTGGGGAGAGCTAACATTCTAGCCCTGTCCCTGAGTTTAGTGAGAAATATTAGCTCTTTCACTATTAAGAATGGTGATAATTATGAATTTTTTGTAAATGCTCTTTATCAGGTTGAGGAATAGTGCTATTTGCTGGGAAATTTCATTAGAAATAGATATTAGATTTTGTCAAATGTTTTTCCTGCATCTATATAGATAAACATATTTTTCTTCTTTAGTCTGTTAATGAGATAAATCACATTGTTTTTCAAGTGTCAATATAACTCTGAATTCTATTATTTATTCTTTTAAAGTTTGGTAAAATTTATCAGTGAAGCCATCTGGATATGGAATTTTATTTGTAGGAATGTCTTTAAATAATCCAATTTCTTTATAAGCTACAGGACTATGAAGTAATCTATTTCTTTTTTAAATAGGTTTATTAATAAATGGCATACAATCAACTTTACATGTTATTATCGTTCACTTTTAAAATTTACACACGTTTGTATGTATATATGTATACACATAATTAAGACAACACAATAATGAAAATATTATTACCCCCAAAAGTTTCTTTGTACTGACAATGATTTTTAAGCTTGCACCTTCTCTAGAAAGTAACCCCAATCTTTCCTGAAGTGTGGTTCACAGCTCTTGTTCCTACCTGTATCAGTTTACTCAGACCTTTTATTACAGTTTACAATGAAACTATTGAAATAGTGGAAAACACCCTAAGAAAGTTCTCTAGGTTGCATGTATTCTTTTCCCTCTTCCCATTGGCAGCAGCAACCTTATTTTCTCTTGATAGTCTTTAATCATCCCAATCAACACTTAATCTTCAGTCTATCGGTCCAGAATTCAGTCAACAACATATTATCAAATGCCAGTCTCAAATTCCATCTCAAGGTACCTCTTTCTACTCTCTCTTGTTTCAAGTTCAGGAAATCAAAAAGGTGAGAAATAAGTAATTAGACACAATAATCAGAGGCATCTCTCCACCTATAGATTCCTCTGACTACAAAAGAAACAACATCATATTCTGTTTACTGATTCAGAATATATTTCTCCTGCTATTAAAGAGAAATCAAAGATAATAAGTTTTTGTCTCCTAGCTGGTACCATAACTGAGTCCTATATAAGTTATTATATCTTTCTGTGTGATCAACTCTTTATCAATAATGGGGTATATTTTCTGCTATTAAATGACTTACTTGCTCAAAAACAATGCTGTAGGAAATGACATACCTTAGAAGGAGTTTTTTGTTTTTTGTTTTTTTATTAATAATTCTGTGGTTAGCATTGCATGTGAAGCATGGCAAGTAAAGAAAGGCAAATCCATACCCAGAATAAATATCCACTCTAAGGTGAACAAATTATTGTCTCCTCCATGATAGAAGACATTAAATACAATCAAAATATAGTCAAGTGGCCAGCTGGCCCCTACGTTTTCCCTCCACCCTGAATATGATGTCATTTTGGTACTCACATTGGTTTCTGCTGTTGGCAGAGTGGGCAAGCAGTTTTGATGGTAATGGGAATAGCTGTGGCAAAGATGGTCCACATGTTTGATTGCATGCAATGCCTAAACGTCTGTGACCAACACATAATGGGTTCATGGAATCACCATGCCACAGTGGATGGAAACAGGCCAAATTCCATTTACCAGCTAAACCCTGCAAGTCCCCACTTTGTGATCCAGGGAATAATATTTTCTAAAGTCAGTGTCCAATAATCTCTGGAATTGTTGACAATTACTTGTTGACATGGAAAGAAACTTGGGTTAATGGTCATATACCCTCTGAAGAAAGGCAGTAAGATTTTGGTGATATTTCAGGGTGTTTCCACAAGAAGATCACAGGGCTTCATTCAAGGAGCTCTGTGTTTATTAGCTGATTCAAACACGGGAATGTTGATGAGGCACCAAAACAATCAAACTGATCAAAGATTATTTTTCGTTAGCAAGAGCTAAAGGTTTTTGTTTGTGCTGTTGTTTGTTTTTTGAACATTTGAAGATTGCCCACAAAATTGGGGACACAATGAGCAATTTGCCATCTTCAAAGATTCCTCCACGCCAAAGCATTCTCATTATTGCATTAGCCCTGCTGTCTATGACAATGCCCATTACTCCTGGTACTAAGGGACTAAAACTTTGCCTCTGCAGCCAGATCTCATTCTCACTAAAATCAGAGTCCCTTTTAAAAACAATATCTCCCATATTTATATCAGGACTTCAGAGAAAAGTAACTATAGTACCTCTTTTGTTAAATAAACTTTTTAGTTTAGATAGTTTTAGATTTACAGGAAAATTGGGGACAACAGAGTCCTCAAATACTCCACACAGTTTCTCCTGTTATTATTATTGTACTTTATAATTGTACATTTTCACAGTTAGTGAACAAATATTGATACATTATTATTAACCAAAGTCCACACTTTATTCAGATTTTCTTAGTTTTACATAATGTGTTTTCTTCTCTTCCAGGACCCCATCAAAGATATCCCATTATATTTAATCATCATGTGTCCTTAGGTTCCTATGGCTCTGACAGTTAATAAAGCGCTTTTCAAGGTTACTGAAACTTCCAAAATATTAATCAACATCACTATTAAGGGAGATTCTTTTGACCTCTGTAATGGACATAGTTAATGAATAGTTTAATGAATTGGCTTTCACTCTACCTTAGTTCAATATAGACCAAGGCTGAGTTTATGATTTAATCAACCAACCAAGTAAACAATTTGAACCATTCCCCATTAATCAAGCTAGCATAATACATTGAAATTCATCTTTAAGAACACCCACATTGATAAATCCAACCTGATCTTAAATTCTGTTCCTCTCCGTTTTGTGAAATATGCATGGAATCTACTCTTACACATATTCCCTAGTTTTTTTGCCGATATAAATGGGAAATTTGAAGTTGTTTTGACATTCAAAAATTTCCATCTGACATTGACTTTATATGGTTCATGGGGTAATACTAGAATCTGGATTGGTAATGAGAGTTTGTTGTGATGAGGCCTAAGGAAAGTTGAAATTCGCTTGCAAGATACATCAGTGAAGGTTCAGTCAAGGAAGCAAAATCAGTATAAGTATGATAGAGTAAAGAGTTTTTGTAGGAACAATATCTTGTACTAACGTGGAAGAAGCTGGGGAAGGAAAGGTCCACAAGGGAAGATAAAGGATGAAGGGGTATTTACTCACCAGCTCTCCTGTTGCCAGGTATGTCAGAGAGGGACTCTGGAGAAGAAATGATGGACTTGTGTGTGGAAGCCTAGTGCCCTGAGTCTTACAGTGGAGTTACTATTGATCAGCAGGGACAGCAGTAAAAGGAGGAGAATTAGACCTAGAGTGTTGTAGAGTGAGGACAAATGCCAATCTGCTGGAATTTATGCATCTGTCTGTCTTCAAGGAGAAGACAAAGACCAGCTGGAATCTGGTAGCCTCTCCACATCTGTCTCTCATTACCCCTATCTGTGATGACATTCAGGGAGTAATAGCTACTTTTACTCACTTCCGCTTTCAAAGTCTCTTTCAAATTTCTGTTTTGATCAACTCTAATCTAGAAGTAGGCAATAAAGGGTATTCTGGGAATTTTAGTTTCATCGTAGGCAAGTTGACACAGTATTAAACATCACAAATTCCACTTCAGCACATCACATGAACTTGAGCTGTATCTGAATTTCAGGTATGGAAGTTCTGTAACAACAAGAATAAGAGGATATTTTAGGACAGAATTAGATGTCTGTGGTTTTCTGACTTTGAATTGAGCCCAAAATTAACACTTTGAATCTAACATCTTTGCTTTAAATTCTCTATTGTAGCTATAAGCAAGCAGCCCACTCCACAGTTCTTATATTCCTCCACTCCATTGCACCGGCCACTTTATCTAGAAAAGCTTGTCTTCAATATAGTTTATGCAGGAAACCACAGAAGTTAATTTAACTGTTCTTTCACTGAATGTCCTAGATTTCCAGGGTCCCTTTTTCTAGGGTTCATGGATTTTCACAGCCTTCAAACAACCCAGGAAAAATAACATATTTTAAAGTATGTTTCTTGAAGTCTGTTACAGGGAACCACTTCCAGGTTCTAGTTATGTTATAGGCATTCTTGGTTTATAGGCAACAAAACTATATGTAGCAGTTTTAAGCATGAGGAAATGTTTTGAGGCATATATGACTCAAAGCATTATTAGAAACATTGAAAAAGGAGACTCTAAGTGGAGCTTCTACAGATGACTCACAAAATCACACCATAAAGGTGAAGAGAGAAGAGAGCTTCTGCCTCTCACCACTTCAGGACACTGCTGAGTCAAGTGGCCACCTTCCAGAACCACACCACCAGTACAAGATCTGTACCATCAATGAGGATGCTTCACATCCTCAAGCCACTCAGCTCTGAATCGAAGTCTCGCAGAATTGGATTAATCGTCAGAATTAAACCCTTTTTGCAAAAAGGGTAAATTAAATTACCCTTTCTGCAAAGGAGCGATCAGAAATTCAGGTTTTGTTTTTCAAGTCTCTACAGTTCAGAAGGCCATACCAGAAGGTAGTTTAGGGTTGATGCTGAGCAATCCAAACCCAGTAGTTGCTAAACTAGGCTTAGCCAACCAAATGCACCAGCTGTCTGCTTACAGTTGTGATCAAGTGATGCAAATAAGCAGAGCTATCAGTGATTCCTTTTTGGATGTAGCAGTAGCAATATGCTTTCTTTCTTTTCTTTTCTTTTTTTTTTTTTTTTTTTTTTTTTTTCTTTTTTTGGCCCAGCACTGCTGGCAAGCTGGCAATTCAGAGCCAAGAGTCCCAAGGCAAGCTGTAGATTTCAGGGCTTAGCTGCAGCTTCAGTCAGCAGTGTTCTCACTACCCTAATGTGCATCCTAATTTAGCTGTAACTCTGGATCCATAACCTCCTTGCTGAGATTCTTATTTTCCAAAATTTGTTCTTCAGGCTTTCTTAAAATTGTTTAAGCTATCTAGTACTCTTTCATTAAATTGCTTTTACTCTTTAAATCAGATAATGTTTCTATTGTTTGCAAGTTAAGTGACCTGAATGTTACAAACTGAATGATTTTTATCCTCTCTAAACTGCTACAGAAAACATTATCAATAGAAAAAAATGATAGTTTATATTTCTGCACACAAATTATTGTCAGGAGAATGGGTTAGTAAGGCCATCAAAGACAAGCCCTTTAAACACATAACTATTATTTGTAGATACTTCTTTGACACATGTTATATATATATATCATGTAGATTTTAGATCATATTTATGATTCTCTTAAGTTGCAATTGTATGCACATTCTGTATGGAGATTGTTATAATTTCATATGTAAAGAATTTTGTACCTTTTACATAAAGTAGACACATATTTTCTCAGAACTTTTAAAAGGATATAGCAGTGTCATAGACACAATGCATGACTACAAGTAAAAGATGAGGGTCTGATAAGTCACTTACACTGTACTGGTTTCAGATAGCCCATCCATTAAATGGGGAATTGCATGATCTTTAAAACAGTGTCTCTAAAATTCTATGATAATATGTAATTTTAACAATTTAAATGATCATACATTAAAGTTTCAAAAACTATAACATTGTATATATGAATCATATTGTGTATATATTATTGCTCAGGAAAGATACCTCTATATCATTATTATTTTTTTTAATTATTTATTTATTTATTTTTATTTATGGCTATGTTGGGTCTTCGTTTCTGTGCGAGGGCTTTCTCTACTTGTGGCAAGTGGGGGCCACTCTTCATCGCGGTGCGCGGGCCTCTCACTATCGCGGCCTCTCCTGTTGCGGAGTACAGGCTCCAGATGCACAGGCTCAGTAATTGTGGCTCACGGGCCCAGCCACTCCGCGGCATGTGGGATCTTCCCGGACCAGGGGTCGAACCCGTGTCCCCTGCATTGGCAGGCAGATTCTCAACCACTGCGCCACCAGGGAAGCCCTATATCATTATTTTATAGGCAATACTTTGTTTAAAATATGAATTAACTGATTTCCTGAAAGCAATTGGCTAAAAGCTGATTTGTCATTTGTTCCAAGCTTGGCCTATTTACTCTAAAATCCATTTCTTGCCCTTGCCTGGTCTTCTTGGTTTCACAAACTGACTGATTCCTACTGGCTGTCATTCCCAGGCTGTTCTGTCAGCAGGCTTGTATCTGAACTCAGCCAGTTGCTTCCAAATTATAGAGGAGGAGAAAAATCAAAATGAGTATCGCTTCCTTTCTCTGTCTTCTCCGTGTCTCTGTGTCTCTCTAATTGTGTGTGTCTCTGTCTTTGTCTTTCTCTCTTTCTCTTTCTCTTTCTCTCTCTCTCTCCTCTACTTTGAGCAGCCTCTCTGGCAGCTGCCAGATTTCCTCCCTGGCAGCTGCCAGATTTCCTCCTTTGATTCTGGGCTAATTTCATATTTTGTAAATCTTTCAATAATAATGTTATGGCCACTTTTCACAAAAAATCGATTCATCCGGTTATGACTTTAGAGTCATTCTACAGTTTAAGGTTACTGTACTATCCTTATTTAATTTAAAATTCACTTCTCTATTATTTTATTATTATTAAAACTCACTTCTCTATTATGTAAACTATATTACATACAATATGATTTCTATTACTGTCCTAATAAATTACCACACATGTAACAATTTAAAACAGTACCCTTTTATTTTTTCACAGTTACAACTGTTGGAAGTCCAGATGGGCTCAACTGGATACTCTGCTTAGGGTCTCACTAGGTTAGAATCAAAATGCAGGCCAGCCTGGATTCTTACCGGGAGGCTTTAAGGGAGAATCCATATACAGTGTTTTCGGGTTTTTAGTAGCATTCAATTCCATGTAATTGTAGGATTGAGGTCCTTCTTTCTTTGGCCAGAGAACTAACAATTGACCAAAGGTCATTCTCAGTTTCTTGAGACCCCCTGCATCCCTTGACTTGTAGCTCTTTCCATTGTCATAAACAGCTGGGGTGCATTGCATCTCTCTGGCTTCCACTTTTCTCCATCACTTTAACTTCCTCTCTCCTCAGAGACAAGGGAAAGCTCTGCTTCTAAGAGCTCCCTTGAATACATTGGACCTATCAGAATAATCCAGGATAATCTCCCCATATTAAAGTCAACTAATTGGTAAATTTAATTATATTTACAAAGCAACTTTTACCATGTAATGTAATGTATTCACAGGTATGACACTAGGGGACAAAAGTCATGGCGGCCAAAATTCTGCCTACCACAAAATATCTTAGAGAAAAGATGTGTTAAAACAATAAGCTAGACAAATATCAGGAAAATATTAAAAAACAAGCAAAATAAGTGAATTATTTGATGGATTAAATGGAAGAGTTTTGAAAGATTTAATATGTGAGTATACAGTAAATTCTGAGAGATAATTGAAAAGAATGATTTGCAATATCTATTTAACTACATAACCTTGTTTTTGACAAGTACCTTTAAGAACAACAATTCTATGGCATTCCATTTTAAAACACTGGTTTCTAAATTTCATATTTCAATGTATGTGCTAAAGTCCTAAATAAAATGTAAGTGTGTAAAATAGAAAAATCCCTTAAAGAAAGCATTAACCATATTTAAATATTATTTATTTAGCTCAAGAAGCAAAAGATAATTAGTTTTGGTATAAATATCAATATATTAGAAGATATCAATGAAGCTAACGATTTTGACAGATGCAAAAGAGACTTTCAATAAAATCCATTACCCTCACTTAATAAAGAAATACATAGCATAAACATAACATAACAAACATAACATAAACAGCATAAACTTATATAACTGAGTGAAGACTACATAACTCATACTAATAGCCAAAATGATATTTAAGGTTCAAAAGGTGGAGATGTATGATACTAATATTAAGAAAAAAAAGTAATGAGGTTGGCTATAACTATTATTAATTACTGTTCAGAATGTGTTCACAAATGCAAAAAAAAAGTGAAAGATAAATAAGGAATAAAAAAGCTTTCATCAAATTTTACAACCCCAGTGATTCAAAAAGGATCAATATACTTCTTTCACGTGCTCTCATTATTCCCCTACTCCCTTCAAATAGGATCTTTGTACAACCAACCTAGCTTTCTTAATTACATGTTTCTACCATTTATTTTCACTTTATTTTGAACTCGGACTTTTTGCTCTCTGCATATCTTCCTCTTTCAAGTAGGATTCCTCACAGAGTGAGATAAGAAGACAATAATTTCTGGGTCTGAAAAAAAATCTATTATTGAAACAGACCCTCTCCATCTTCACCTACCTGAGCACAATTATTACACATAGTTGGTTCCATTCTATGAGATCAAAATCAAACACATGCCAGGATTATATTTATTGTTGTCTTGCTTGTTTCCCCTTTGTTTTTTCTCTTCTTAGCTATAACTACCCTTAGAGGCCTAACTCAATAAATTTCTCAGACATGTTCCCTTAGGGAATATGCCATGTTTTCCCTCCTTCCTGCTGCAATAACTGTGACATCTCAAATCTCATCTAACCCTGCTTAAAGTATTTTATGTGATATAACAGGCAATCTCTTCCCACTCTTGTCTATTGTGTGACCACCCAGTACAGATTTCTCAAACATCAGAGGGTGGGCTATCTTTTGTTTTCCCATGTCTTGTATGAGGGTGTCTCAATAGTTTATTGAATCCAAGGTTCCTCAGAGATCCATGAACAATCCCTTTCTTTGCTATAGGTTTAATTGCGACCCTAGTCAACTTGCATGTTTTTGTAATAATGAAAATTGCCCTCTTTCCTAATCTAACCATTTAGAATATTTAGATATGTTACTATTTCAATTTTCCTTTGTCTTCTGTTTAGCCTGGCCGCCACCAAGATCTATATCTATTCCTTTCTTTCTCTAGCTTCTGAGTTAAAAAGTCAAAACACATTTATATAGGTATCAGTCTTGCTTTTTTGTTTGTGTTTATTTGATTTTATAGTTCTGTTTCCCCTTGAGTTTTTTTTTTTTATAATATCTAATTGCTAGGGTTAGAGTACATCAAATGGAAGACCTCTTTTAAAGTTTCAAAAAAATGCATTAAATTTAAGTTGTCCAAAAATGTGGCTTTCCCTCCTAAAACAGTACTTCTCCAATCAGCTTTGTGTTTTTATAAACTTTATCACATATCTACTGAGTTTTTGAAATCACAGTGATGGTATTAATTGGAATTTGACTGGGAGAGGTATGCTGTGCTCTAACTATCTTAGTTCAAATCATTCAAAATTCTTCATCATGTATATTAAAAAAACAAGGTAGTGAGGAGCTAGTACACCTAAAATGTCTATTTTTAACAATACACAACCAAAATTTCATAACATAGTAGTATGACCCAAAGTCAAAACACAACAAATTTTATATTTCTGAATAACAAATACAATAAAGGGGGAATGCAGGTAAAAACTCTACCCGGTTTAGGCTCACCAATGTCCATTTAATCTCACAATTTATGTCAGCTACAGTGTGTTCACTTTTCTGGCTTTCCATTTAAAAAATTTTAAATCCCTGGAGATGTGAAAGGAAACCCTTACTTCAAATACACAGGTAAGTTACAACTTATCCAAAGAAAGACCCTTTAATATGCTTCCAAGAGCAAATTCTTACTTCTTTTGATATCTCCAACAAATTGGTCATGATCTGCTTTCAAAGACACCAGACAAAGCCATATTTCATTTGTAAAGAGCTTCTTCCCATCAAGCACACTGAGAGCCACTGTCACTTCTCTAAAAGGTGTGGAGTCTACAGTATGGTAGGTACAATATGTTTTTGTGTCACCTGACTTATGACATCAGCTCAGCTCTGATTTCACTTGTGGGTGTGGTATACAATTTCCTCAAAGCTCAAAATCTCTCTGATAGCTTACACCACATTACCTTGATAAGGCGCACCATTTTTCTCCTTCTCTTCAACTGTGGGAAACTGCTCTGCTCACAGGGAAGCTAAGTTGGAATTAGAGGGAGTAAGCTCTCCCCACAGCAAAAACTGGCTAAAACGGGCATGCACTGATTGACAAATGTCCCAGTCTCCTTTTTTATAATTGGTTCTATGGACTGAATTGTATCCCCTCAAAATTCGTATGTTGAAGCCCTCAACACAATGTATTTGGAAAGAGGCTTCCAAGGTGCCAATTAAGAGTAAATGAGGTTGTAAGGACCCAATCAGATAGGATTAGTGGCCTTATAAGGCGAGGAAGAGAGAGAGATTTCTCTCTTTTTGCACACATTCAAAGAAGAGATCTCAGAATGAAACCTATTTTACCAGTACCTTGGTCTTAGACTTCCCAGCCTCCCGAATCATGAGAAAATAAATTTCTGTTGTCTAGGCCATCCTGTCTATAGTATCTTTATGGTGGTCGTGGCAGCCTGGTATAACTAATACAGTTGGGGAACTTTGAGAGACTCCTAAGGAGGGTTTGGTAGCTACTATAATTTTGAGGTAGTGTTAAGTGTAAATTATGTTTTGACATGCCTTTGGTTTCTGTTGGTGAAAAACTCACAGGTACTGTTAATACCACTATGGCTTCTCTACATCTATAATTAACAAATCCTGGTGTTCTTTGTTCTTGAAAAGTTGTGTAAAAATAAATGTGAGAATTTTCTCCATTCAATTTCATGGAACTTATATTCTAACCAAGGACCTTTTGTGAGTTCATGTACAACAGACCAAAAAATAGAGTAACTCTATTTGTTCATGGTTGAAAATGTATTCTGACACCATATTTATTTATTTTGGGGTTTGAGAGAATAATAAATAATTATCTAAGTACACTCATCTGTAAAATGGGAGAGTAGTAGCACCTACTCAATACAGTTATTGTATGAGATCAATATAAAGTGCTTAGGATGGAGCTGTGCAGAGTAAATTCTCAGTAAATGTTGGTTATTGTTATTATTCTTCTTACTAGATGAGATGGATGAGAAATATGAGGCTTAGAGTGTTTGGATAGTTCACCTGTTTTATGTGTCAGTAATGGCAAAGTCAAAATCTGTACACGGGCAGTCTGCCTTGCTCTTAATCCTGATTCTCTTCACATGCACAAAATGGGGCTTTTTGAATCCCAGACTAAAAACTGAGCATAACACTTCAACTTAGATGCTGTTTATTTGGTACCATAGGATCAATAACTCTGTCTTGTTTATACCTTAATCAAAAGGAAATCCCAGCATCACTTTACTTTTATTCTCCACATCCTTGAAAAGTAGCACTGTGATATCTGGTGGGCAGCACAGCAGAGCAGAGCCCCATGGCCTCTGGGTCCTCTGATTGAAGAAGTGTCAGAGTACACACTGTCTTGCAGAGAAAATCAGCAGCAGCAGCAGCAACAGCAGCCTCAGGATACCAGGGTTAATCATCTACACAGATCACCACCATATTAAGTATATGTTATGAACTAGTGACTTAATCTACTTCTAGGGTAAAGGAGTTTGAATCATTTTTTTCTCATTTTTAGAAATTCTTATAGAATAAAAATCACCTGTAAATTCCAATAAGAAAGGAAGAATAGAGAATTCCTTGGAGGTCCAGTGGTTAGGACTCAGCACTTTCACTGCTGAGGGCATGGGTTCAATCCCTCTTTGGGGAACTAAGATACCACAAGCCACGTGGCGTGGCCAAAAAAATAAATTAATTAAAATAAAATAAAATCACACAAAAAAGAAAGGAAGAATAACCTGGAAAATAGGGCTAGAATCCTTAATCTCTGACCACCATGGCCACCATGGAGCAACTATGGTAGAGTTACTGTACTTTTGGATTTTTTTTTTTTTTTTTTTTTTTTGCCTCAATCAGAAACCATTTAATGTAACCTGACAACAGTTATGAAGGAATTATTCCAATTTTGTTTTCCTGAAGGGGCAATCTTAATTCTTGAACTTGGGACTTTAAGTACAAAAGTTGGGAATTCCTTAATGAGAATTGAGCCACATTCTCTTTTGTAGTCACAGGCCAATTTCACTTAAATCCAGCAAAGAATCCTACATATTTGGTTATAATTCCCTAATCGATTTCTAGTATGTGTTACAATCAGACAAATCTCAGAAATGTCACTTGACAGTAGAACTGCCATGTTGCACAGATCGGGGTAACCCCTTCAGGTTATAATCTCTGTGAATAATATCACCTACATTTGTGCAGTGGAAAACCTTCATGGCCATAGGTGGAGTCCCTGCTTGGCAGCCCCTTTACAGTAAGGATATCATGGTTGCTATGAATTCTAGTTCAAAGGACAAAAAAGGGCAGAGCACACAGGGGCAATCTAATGCCACCACCTGATGAATTATTTAAGGAATAGATACTGTTAGTTGCAGCACTCACATTAATTAACTTTTAAAAATGATATGAAAAATGATCCAGTAGCATAGGTTATTATTAATAATATAATTAACATTAGTATCTTTATTAACAGTAATTAAAGGGTGTTTATAAGCACATCAAATGATTTTTAGGTACAATAATTTAATTTTCAATAAAATATCAGCGTGCCTCTTATTTTTTAAAAAAGCTTCTCTTTGCTATCTCCATTTCTCAAAAGGAAACAACACAGAAAGGTATAGAGGAAATAAATAATCAGAAAAAACACTTTCATCATTGTTATTTTTTGGTGAACATACTTTCAGATACTTATACATAAATAGATATTCAAACAAATACATATGTATTTAATTGTACACAGGTAGATTCATAAATACCATCTGTTGGATAACCTATAGTTTTTACAATACTGAATGCATGGACACCTATCCATTTTAATAAATATCATTATTTTGAATTGTTGCATAGTATTGCATTTTCTAGTATTTCATACTGTGGTCATCTACTCCTCTATTACTGAAAATATTACATGTTTCACTTTTTCCTTCTAAATCAATTATGTTGTAATGAGCATTTCTTTTTTTTTTTTAATGAATAGTCTTTATTTTTAAAAGCAGTTTTAAGTTTCCAGGAAAACTGAGCAAAAATTAAGAGAGTTTCCATTACCTCCTCTCTTTCCACCCACATATTTTCCCCTAATTTGAACATCTTGCATTAGTGTGGTACATTTTTACAATTCATGAACTAATATTGGTATATGATTATTACCTAAAGCCCATAGTTTACATCAGTTTTCACTCCTTGTGTTATCCTGTTCTGTGGATTTTGACGAATGCATAATATCATGTATTCAACAATTACAGTAACATAGGGAACAGTTTTCCTACCCTAAAAACTCTTGTGCTATACCTGTTTACCCCTCCTTCCTTCCCTTAAACCCCCCAATGATTTGATTTTATGAAAAGTAGAATCATATTCTTCTAATAGTAGAATAATGCCAGAAACATAACAAAAACTAAAGGGACATGTATAATATTTTGTTCTTGTTCTAGTATTATTCTTTTCATCTTCTTATTATTCCAAGCTCTGCTTTTGAACAATGCATTGACAGGTATGATTTTAATGAATTTCTCAGAAGGCTTGTCAATTAATTATTTTCATCTATTTTTGTCTCTAATGTTGCACACTCCCCCAACCCCCCCAAAAAAAGAAAAATGTCTGGAATAAGAATAGAAATGTTCTTCCTTCCCTCCCTCTTTCACTGAAGGTGAGAGGCAATAAATTGTCAACCGTGGTTCATTTACCTCTCATCCTCAAGTTGCCAAAATTATCACAAATCCCCATCAGTAATAACATTTTCAGAATCAACAAAACATCATCAATAACTTTTTTACTAAGCACCTACATGGGCATAATGCTGTTAGTCTTGACCTATCAGAAGGAACTTTTTAACAGTCTGTAATGAGCACTTCTAATACATACACATATTTTGGAAATTTTTTATTTTATGTTTTTGTACATATTGCCAAAGTGGATTTCAAAAAGGTTAAATCAATTTATAATAGAATGGTAATTTTTTTGAGGACAGTGCTTGGAAGACTTATCACACCAGGTAGGGCTGTCTGTCATGTCAGAATAAAAAAGTGAGGAAGGCTGAGGTGAATGCACCTTGCATTTTCAGATTCTGGTTTTGCAAAGATGCAAACCTTTTTCTCAAGGGCAAAATGGGCACCACAGAAGGCTGTCATGCATGAGGTATTTTGAGAAACAATCTAGAAGAGACATGCCTTCCAACAAGAGTCAGAAAGGCTGGTTTCCTCTCCCATGAGAAAGACTGATTATGGTGTCCAAGAGAAGCATGGGGAAAATTTAAGATGTTAGAGCTGGCAACGCTAACCCTAACCCTAACACTGGATGCACAAGTACAACAGGACCAGCCATGTAAAATTGTGCCCTTTTCTACTCACCTCCTTTGCCCTCTGAGCCAGATACCACAGGAGAACGGAAATAGTACCTAGCGAGAAAGGGAGTATGTGGAATAGAAAAGAGAGAAACTATCCATGCTAACATTTTCTCCTACAAATATCTGAGCCTGGATCAGAGCTGAGCTTGGGGAGAGATTGAGGATCAGATAGGAATCTGAGAAGGTGGGGAGCACTTTAAACTGAATGAGAGATTGAAATTTTGATATCGGGTTATATTTGACTTCTTAGAATCTGAAAATAAGTTTGTTTATTAACAAATGAAATTGACCATAAACATTTATATCTCTGCCAAAACTATCATATTACAGAAGGTTAAAATGTTGTGATGATAAACAATATCTGATAATTTCCCTCATAATTTGAAGGCCTTGTCCTTTGTCAATCAGCAGGCAACACAATTATTTGACTTCTGATATAATATTCTGTTTCTAATTTTCTTGTAAGGGGCTTATTATTTTCCTCCTCTCTCGAAACTTTTAAAACTTTTCTTCATTCCGATTTGTTGCTTAAGTTTTAGCGTCATTGAGTCTGTTAGCAAATCTTTCTATTTTGTCTTTATTGTTCTAAATTTATTTTCTTTTTTTAAACAGTACAGCCACATTTATTTTTCAATGTTAAATTTGTTTTTATTTCTTCCTTTTGTCGTCAGCATAAAATGAGACCAGTTATAAACCACAAGGAAATTTAATTTTTGTAGAGAGTTTAATATAGGAGTGAAGTGAGTTACATATTTAAATTTCAAATTATACAAAGAAAAATATTAACTCTACATTAATTGAAGATAAATATTCAGTTCCAATCATTGTGAATGTACTAATTTAAAGTTTTCATTAGCTGTCCTACTGGGAATCAAATGCATGCATTTAGCCATCCATCAATCTAAAATATGTCAGTGTCTAAAGACATACTTGGATGTATGTTGGCAAAATTAAATTAATCTGAGATTGTTGATCTGGCACTACCATGAACCAAGAAGAGAGAAGGGTAGTTGTCCTCTTGTTTATCAACTCATTATTCAATTCTGTCTCATAAGTGCACACTTACATATCTGCTTTCTGCTACCATGTATCAATTTATTAACTGTTTCTGTCAATAATTTCAATGGAGTTTCACAAGGCAATTATAATAAAAATTGTTTTCATGCTGTAGCTTTTTATGTATCAATATATATTACATCTAAATTAGGAACCATTTTAACCATTTTCAGTAAGATATAAGTATATATAGAAAAGTGTCCAATCTGAAGTTTTAATATGATGAGTTTTGACATGTACACACCTGTGTAACCAACACTCTCCAGCAAATATAGAGCACTGCTATCACCAAAATTCTCTTCTGTCCTTTTCCAGTCATTCCTCACTTTCCCAAAAAAACGTTATTCTAATTTCCATTATCAAAAATTACTTTTTTTCTTTCTGTTAACTGCAAACATATGGAATCATACAGTATACACTCTTCTGTCTTTGATGAACTTACTGTAGTGGAGGCTCATCCTTGTGTATATCAGCAGTTTGGTCCTTTTTATTGCTACAAATTGTTTACCCTAAACTTATTTTCTTAATTCCATTCACTTATGAATTTTGATTACTTCTTTTTATATAGACTAGCCCCCAAATTTTCTAACTTCCTAGAAAATGTGTACAGATATTTTAATTTTTCCTTCTTTCCTGATAGTAAGTATTCCATAATATTTTTTCTTGTTCTTGTGTGCTATATTACTTGCCTTGCTTTTTGCTATAGATTTTTAAAACAAATATCCAGTGATATTTTCTGTTTTTCTTTTGGCCCCAAGGGAGAAACTTTTTCTAGGGCTGGTCATTTTTCCAAAATGAGTGTGGATATAGCCTCATAATCTAACTACTTTTCCTATTTGCCTTGTATACACTTAATTTGCATTTATTTTTAGAGCTGGGCAGTGATTTTTTCATCCACTTGCCTGCAAGAGACACAAAGACAACTAGAAAAAAAAAAAAAAATGAAAATCAAGAAATCTATCATCTAGTGTTACACCTCCAGTGTTTTCTCTAAACTGAGTCTCCTGAACCTGAAACTCACCATATTGGAAGATTGTCCTGTTCAAATGGAGACAGACTTTGACTGGCTAGTGGAGAATTAGATGTAGCTGTCAGGTAGGTTTATTAAAATCTCATCTTGCCCACACAGGAAATTAAGACAAAGAAAAATGAGTATGCATTGAGGTTGGGCTCTTTTTTTTTTTTTTTTTGCCCCCACTTTCTTTGCTGCTGATGATTATTTCCACAGCTACCTTGGCTGTGATGGCTGATGAGTTCTGAGTGACATCCTCTAAGGTGAGATCACATGGCCATATGTCTCCCTAACTCCAAGTTTAAGGGCGTGATATTTGTGTATTCATCATGACATATTTTCTTGAATCCGTGCAAATTGTAGTATATCTGGTCAATATCTGCCAGGTTGTGGTATGAGATCTGGTACTTTCCTAAATGTAAATGAAATTTTAATCAATGTCTTTAATCACTGATTTCATTCCACTGAATATAAGGAATTGACATTTTTGAAATATACATTAATTTATCCATATTTGTTAAACATGTAGTCATCTAGAAATTAAAACATATCTTTTTCAGTCACTATCTAGGAAAATTTATCACATTTATGCTGCTTTTATATTATTTTATTTCCTTTTTTACATTTGAAGAAGGGCAGAATAAAAATTCAAAGACTATTAGATGGAACTGGTGGACTATTCTGAGAATTTACCCCCAAATTTTGCTAGTATCTAAATAAATATTTTTTCCCATCTAGGTAGTATATTTAGTTCTAAGGATGATTTTCATATTTATTAGTGAAATACTTTAGATATATTTCCAGCTGGATTCTTCCAAAATTCTTGATATTTTTTTAAATGATTCAAAATACGAGTATACATGCATAGGTAATAAAGATTTTTACATTCTGTAATAAATGCTGGGAGACCTTGGGGACAATTCTAAATGAAAAGGTAAAGGAAAATAAGATTTCTTCAGTGATGCATAATTTCCTGAAGAAATGGAACTAAACAATTTCTCAAGGTCTCTTTCAGTTCTACGATCATTCAAAATTCCCAGTGTTAGAATGTCTATACTGCAGAAGTCACCACCAATGTCAGATATGGTCAAGTTACAAATACTGTTTTTACTTAGATTTGGGTTAAGTGAATTGAATTATTACATCACTTAGCATCTGGTCTTTTTTATCCAGGTAGAATTTCTCACGTGCTCTATTACTCTTTAACACAAGTTAACATTTTGGAATTTAGGCCTATATAAAGTATGTAGAACTTGTCTTTAAATATTAAGCATACTCAAAAAGCATTTTGAACAATTTTCACTCAATGATAATAATCCAAAACTGTCATTTTTTAAAATTTATTTTCTTGTATGCATAATTAAATGAGACCAACATTATCTGGCATTATTTATAGTCTATATATTATAAATACTTACAAACATGAGACATCTCACCCAAGTATGTATATATACAAATGTATATACACAGAGGTATACATATATGTATGTGTGTGTGTGTGTGTGTGTGTGTATATATATATATATATATATATATGTCCTAGCAATAAAGCTATTTGTTAATAATTTATATTTTTGTAGTTAAATAGTGCATGTTAGGCACAGTTTACTGCCAGTATGCATACAGATTAAATGTAGAACTTTTGCCTTTGAAAGAATGATTCTTAAGAATATTCTGAGGACAATAAAGTTTAGTATCAAGTTTAATGTTTTACTAATTACTCAAATCAATTTAAAATAATCATACATTTCCAACTCGTCTAATCAGTACCTATTTTCTGTCTATCGATGTATCTATCTATTCAGCTAGCTAACTATACATACTATACGATTTTCAGGTAAAACATGATTCAGGGACCTAAGTAGAAAATGGAGGATCTCAATCACACCCAAGCTGTGTTGCACTCTCATATATTCACTTGACACAAGCATTTTACCTGAATATGTAGCCCTAATATTCTATTAATAACATTTATTGAAAATTTTCAACCAAGGTAAACAGAATTTATTCTTCCAAGTACATTTTGTTTGAAGGACATTAGCAATGCATAATTTGTAGAGACTCTGGTCTTCATGACTCCGTTTTATAAGCTAGTAGATATGCTGAGGTACTAATTTATAACCCCAAATCATGAACCTCATGCAACTGAGAGGAAAGACATTTATTCACTCACACATAATATTATGGCAATTTCTGGGGAATCAAAGTGTGAATAAATGCAATAACTTAAGTTTATGCACTTTCTATTACAGCATTGGAGAATTAAAAGGCAATGTGAGCTGCACTGTGTTCCTGGAATGTTTAGTAAGGATCAAAGCAGAAGGGAAAATATATGTATATACATATACTTAATACACATATATATACATTTATATTTACTATGCTAATATAAAATATTGCTCTACTAATGTATATAATACTATTTACTATATTGTAATCAAGACTAGAGTTCTGTAAGAAGACTGAGAAATGCATGTGATTGGTTTTATATATGATGCTTTCTCTAGAACAGTTACTGCCTTGCTTCCATAACTCCAGCATTTCTGATTAATTTCTGAGCTCCATATCTAGTGCTTTGATGTGTCATGCAAGAAATTATGTAACATGTATATTTAACGCACAGTCTTTTGGCACCAAACACTCCCCATATTATGCAAACATTATGTTGATTAATACTATATGAGTTGTGTATTATTTAGAAACATGTTGAAATATCTACATATGTTGAATGTAAATTTAGCCATTGTAGATGAAATAGATTTTCATTATTTGTAAGGATTAAACAAAAAATTTTGTGTAAGAACACTTAGTATCCTATTGAGAGAAAATTATGTTTATGATAGTAAAAATCCTGACTTTAAACAGGTACCAGTTTTGTGCTACCAAGAATTATAGTGAAATATGAAGTCTAATAGTGAATTTGAAAGCATAATCTCCAAACATTCACTAAAGTGTCATCTGTATATTCCAAAGCAGTTAGATGGATTTTTTTCATGTCCATAATTGAAAGTTCTTTAGGATAACTTTCTAGAAAATTAAAGATCAAATTAGAGACAAAGGGATATTACAGCATTTACTACAGTACAAATGAGGAGGTGGAAATTTAAAGTAATGTGACTTTCTCTGAGTCACGAAACCAGGCAATCACAGAACTAATGATGTCATCCAGTTCTCTGGCAACAGAATAGTATTCATGGACCATAGACTTGACAGTCTTTTCTAATCTAAACTCCATATCTTACAGGTTTTTGACCCTCAGCAAATCATTTAACCTCTGTCAGTCTTAGTTTTCCTATTCAAAAGAGGAAGAAAAAAATCTAAAACAAAGAACAAAAACAATGATAATGCATCATGAGAGTCTGTGAAAATGATACAAGATAAACAAGCTTGGGAACTTAGTAGGTTAAGGACTTAATATAATGCTTTTCACATACAAGTGTAAATGTTAGCTATTACTTTTTAATTATATTTGCTTCTATTATTATTATTACTCCCAGTACAGTACGTTTTCCAGTAGACCTGATTGCCAATCTCAGACATCACTGTAGAAGTTCTCGAATCACTGTATACATATCCATCATCAAATAACTCAAAGAGAGGGACACCTGTCTCTTAGTGTCATGGCTATGGGCCTCATTGGGACCTTGAATATATTGACTCTGCACCATTAATATAATTAACCCATCACAAGCTCCCTTAAAGTTTTGTTCCTTCTTATCCATCTCTATATCTAAAGTAGCAAAGTTCCAAACTTGTTACCAAACAAATGTTAACTATTTGGTGCCTGTACCAGGTTGAAAAGTTGAATACTGTCTGAAAAAAATCAAACAGTCACCCTGTTTGTCTCTCAATTTATATAGGCCTTCAACACCACCTGAAAATTCTCCCATACTTTGCTGGCATGTTCTTTCTTTCCATCTCCAAAGCAACTACTTCATACATTCCTCCCATACCTTAAAATTCCAGTTCTACTCTTTGTGGCTCCTCACCTGAAAGAGCTGAAGACATTGTCTCAAATTCCCTCATGAAAATCGAAGCAATCAAGCATGAGCTTCTTCATTTTTCTCACCAATAAATCTGTATGCTTACCTGACCTGGACCCACACTCTCTGCATTTCCTCCAGTCACAGTAGTCAAAGTGGCTTCTCTTCCTTTAAAAACCAGCTCCTCTACCTATACTCTGAGTCCTATCACTTGCACTTCTCAAGAAGCTGCTGCTGTAACATTCCCTTCTTGTAAATTTTTACTTTATTCCTCTCAACTAAATATAACTATGCTCTTTTGTTTGCCCATTATATACAAATAAATACAACAAAACAAAGCAGGGTTACAGCTTCCATTCACCCCACGATCCCCTCTATGCAACACTCTTTTTTTTAAACTTTTCACAGGAAAACTCTTATTAGATTTATACATTATCTATAGTCACTAAATTCACTTCTTTAACTTCCAATTTCCTCATCCTAATCAAATTTATTTTGTCTGAATGCATCTAGTGATAGTAATCTCATCAGTGTTATCTATGGCCATTTGTCTGTTTTCATCTTAATTGATGTCTAGGCAGAATTTTTCACATTTGTACACTCCTTTTTAAAAAATATTGTTTTTGGTTGTTGTTGATGATACCATATGCAACTGTTTTTTTCTTCTACTTATCAGTTGTTCCTCCTTAATCTCCTTGTTTTTTCAAATATAAATTTTACAGTTTCCCAGATTAGACCAGATAACTTCTGTTTTATCTTTATTCTGGCCCAAGATTATATAATCGTGTCCATGGATTTAAAACGAATTATTTGGTCGGTATATGGTATTGACTCTCAATTTTTCATTTCTAGTACTGACTTTTTCATTGACTCTGCCATCAGATTTATATAGGGAAACGTTTATTTTATTTTAATATAAATTTGATTTAGTAAAATTTAGCTATCTGGTCATTATTTCAATATCATGTGACCAAAACAGAATTCTTAATTCTATTCTTAGAAAAGAAGCAGATAAACAAATCACCTGACCCCACCCAATCCATCTCAGAATAGGACTTAACTGATTTCCTTCTCCCATAATCTATCCTCTCCACACAGACAAAGATCTTTCAAACATAAAATACACAAGTCATTTTTCTGCCTGAGATCCAAAAAATGATATAAAATAAAATCATGTAAATACTGAATCCAAAAGAAGATGGAAAAAAGGAAACAAGGAAGAAAGAACACAAGACAATAATTAGCAAAAACACATTTAAGCCTAAGAATATTAACAATTATATTAAATTTTGAATTATAAACATTCAAATTGAAAGGCAGAGATTATCACACTGCATTAGAAAATTAAAACAAATCCATACTTTCTACATGAAACTCACATTTTAAGTAAAGACACAAAGAGATCGAAAGTTAATGGATAGAGACAAAAAGTGAAATAATGCTTGCCAGAGGCTGGGTGAAGGGAGAAATGGGGAGCTATTTTTTACTGGGTACAGAATTTCAGTATGGGATGATGAAAAATGTCTGAAGATGGATTTTGCTGATGATTATGCGACATTGTGAATGTACTTAGTGCTGCTGGATTGTACAATTAAAATTATTAAAATGATAAATTTTGTTATATATATTTTACCAAAATAAAAATTAATATATAAGGAAAAAAGCATTCCATGTTAAGGCTAAATAAAAGAATGTTGAAATGATTAAATGAATGCTAGAAAAAATAACATTTGTAACAAATAATATTATCATAGAAAAACATGGTAATTTTATCAAAATACACCAGAGAATAAATACATCAAAATGCATTACTAAGAGAACAAAACCATCTTAAAAATAACAACTGAGCACCAAAATACATAAGGCAGGATCTGTTGGACTATAAGAAGAAGCAGACAAATCTAAAATTATAACTGGGAATTTCAGTATACCTCTCTCAATAGTTGACTGAACAAGTAGATAGAAAATCTGTATAGCTATATCAGATTTAAACAACACTAGCAAACAACTTGACCTAACTTACTTTCTATCTCCCTAACAACAACAGAATGAATATTATTTTGAAGTGTATGTGGAAAAAAAAAGATAGACCATTTTCTGGGTCATAAAACATATTTCATAATATTGAAAGGGTTCAAATGAGACAAAGTGTGTTTTCTAACTAAAATGGGATTAAATTAGAAGTCAGTTATGGGGAAGATGCTTGAGAAATTTCCAAATAGTTGAAAACTAAACACTTTAATATAAAAATTAGGTGAAAGAAGGAAATAAATGAAAGTTAGAAAGCCCTTTGAATTAAATGAACGTGTAAATTCAGTATATCAAAAGTATTGCAGTGCAGATAAAAATAGTTCTTAGAAGAAAATTGATAGAATAGAAAAAAAGAAAGATGTCACATCAGTGACCTCAGTTGGCATTTTAAGATATTAGAAAAAGAATAATATTAATTCACAAAACAGTTAAATTCAGTGATAAAAATCAAAGAGGAAAAGAAGGGAAAACAAAACAATAAAGAGAATAAATAAAATTAAATGTTATTGTTGAGATCAATTAATTTTATAAAACTCTTCCCAAACTAAGGAGAAAAATGATAAGACTACACAAATTACCAATATAAAAATGAGATATGGCATCTCTACCGATTCTCAGATATTACTTAGCTAATTAGGGCATATTACCAATAAGTTTAAGTCAAAAAACTTGACAATTTAAAAGATATAGACAAATTTCTTGTGAGACAGAAACAACCAAAGATCATCTCTAAGAGATAGATAATCTAAATAGCTCTATATCTATTAAAGAAATTGAATCTGTGGCTAAAAGCCTTCATAGGAAGAAAAGGCCAGGCCTCACTGGTAAAATCTACCAAAATTTTAAGGAAGAAATAATATCAGTTTTACCCAAATTTTTCAACAAATTTAAGAGGAAGGAAAATTCACCGATTATTTTATGAAATCCGCATCACTCTGACACAAAAACCTGACAAAGATGTTACAAGAATAGAAACACGCAACTTAATGTCTCTCATAAATAGAAGCAAAATTTCTTAATAAAAATTTAGCAAATCAAATTCAACAGTACATAAAAATATAATACAGCATGACTAAATAGAGTTTATGTCAGAATAATAAGGTTGTTTTAACATTAAAAAAATCAACCAGTGCAATACACCAAAGTAACAAACACATAAGAAAAACAAAATGCTCATCTGAGTACACACAAAAAAAATATTAGGCAAAATGTACTATACATTCCTGATAAGAACTTTCAGAAAACTAGGCATGAAAGAGTATTTCACCTTGATAAAGGACATCTATGAATAACCTACAGCTAATATCATACGTAATGTGAAGACTGAATGTTCTCCTTCCATGATCAGGCATGATGACCACTCTCATCACTTCTATTTGACATTGTATTGAGGAACTCATAGTAACTACTTTTTAAAATTTAAGTTAAATGAAGATAATGTAAATTTATATGATAATAGATTGTATTTATAGTAGTTCAACATAAGTTCTCAACCAAGCGTGTCCATATGGTTTATTTACTTCTGAATTTCAGTTACTGCATTCAGTAGTCTAGTAAATAAAATAAAGGCATAATGTAAGAATTAAGCATGTTCACCTAACCTAATTTTAATCAAGAAACTTAGATGGAGATAGCAGAACACCCGTATAACTCCTAGGTTTAACCTGACTTTCTCTTAAGAAAATCCTTAAAAAGCAAACAACAACAAAAAAACACTTTCATTATTTTGCAGGAAATCCTTGGTACAGTTTTCATTTGAGTAAGTAAACTTTTTTTGACATATTACTGTTACCATATTCCAACTGAGTGAGTCCACCAAAGCAAATTCCAGATCATATCAAACCTCTATTCTGCTTTCGTTAAGGCTCCAGGCCCTTTTACAGTTTATATCTATACACAGTCTTTTTGAAATCAAAGGAAACTCCCTGTTCAAATCAACAATATAAGGGTATGAAACGGAATGGAGAAAGTGACCCTTGAGATAGTATTACTCTTGAAATTGAAAAGTTATCTTTGTTATTACAGAACCCAATGCAACATATTTCCTATTTCAAGGGCAGTAAAGTTATGTGTTAAAAAGTGTTTCTAAAACAGCCTTCATATTCAGCTACACACTGGTGTATTAAGATTGAATTTAGATCTTAGGAATAAAGATAATGGAAAAAATAGAGTAGCTTTAAAATAGTTATATGACCTGGTTATTAAGAGCAGTAATGATTTTGAAACTACTGAAATGCAAAGGGAAATAGCTACCATTTTTATATAACTTGAGAAAACTAACAGTTAAAAGTTAAATGGAGTAACAATTTTACATATACTGATAAAATATCTATAACATTTAAATTTGACATTTTAATCATTTTTTATGTAAAATACAGTGGCATTAATTTTACAGTCATCACCACTATCTACTTCCAAAATGTTTTCATCACCCCAAGCAGAAATCTGTACCCATTAAGCAATAACTCCAATTCCGTCTACGCCAGATCCTGATACCCTCTAATCTACTTTCTGTCTCTTTGAATTTGCCTATTCTATATATTTTAAATAAGTGTATCATGCAATATCTGCCCTTTTAGCCTGGATTATTTCACTTAGCATAATATTTTTCAAAGTCCATCCATGTAAGAGCATGCATCATAATTTCATTCATTTTTATGACAAATAATCCACATATTATATACCACATTTTGTTTATTCATTCATTGTTGATAGACTGCTGGTTGTTTCTATCTTTTGGCTATTGTTAGCAATGCTACTATGATCATTTGTGTAAAAGTATGAGTTTGAGTCCCTATTTTCAATTTTTTTGGGTATATACCTAAGAAGTGAATTTGTTGGGTCAAGTGGTAATTATAGGTTTAATTCTTTGAGGAACTGTCAAACTGTCTTCCACAGTGGCTACACCATTTTATTTTCCTACCAGTAATATATAAGGGTTCCAATTTCTCCACACTGTGGTTTGAATTTACATTTCCCTAATTATTAATGATATTGAGTATCTTTTCCTATGCTCACTGTTAATTTTTATATCTTCTTTACATAAATGTCTATTTGGGTCCTTTGCCTATTTGTAATTGTGCTATTTTTTTGTTGAGTCATAGGAGTCCTTATATATCCTGGATAGTAAATCCTTATCTCATATATGTGATATGAAAATATTTTTTTCCTATTCTGTGTGTTGTCTTTTCACTCTGTTGATAGTGCCCTGACCTGTGCTTTTGAACTCATATTTAAGAAGCCATTGTCAAGTCCAAGGCAATAAAGACTTTCCCCTATGTTTTTTTCCAGGGGTTTTACAGTTTTAGTATTTCCATTGTGGTCAGAAAGCTACTTTATATGATTTCAATCTTTGTAAATTTATTATGACTTGATTTGTGGCCTAACATATGGTCTATCTTGAAGAATGTTCCATGTGCACTTAAGAAGAATGTTCATTTTGCTGTTGTTCTCTCTCTCTCTATGTCTCTTAGATTTAATTGATTTAGAGTGTTGTTCAATTCCTGTGTTTCCTTGCTGATGTTCTGTTGGGTTTTTCTATCTCTTATTGAAAGTGAGGTGCTGGTGTCTCCAACTATTACTGTAAAACTGTCTATTTCCATTTTCAATTATGTCAATTTTTGCTTTATATATTTTGGGGCCATCCTGTTAGATGTGCATATGTTCATAACTATTAGATCTTCTGGCTAGATTAAATGTTTTATTAATATATAATACCCTTTGTTTTTGTACACATTTTTTTATTTAAAATTTCTTTTTTCTGATAATAATAAAGCCACTATAGCTGTATTTAGTTAATATTTGCATGGGATGTCTCTTTCCATCCTTTGCTTTCAATCTTTTTTTGTCTTTGTACCTAAAATAAATCTCTTGTATACAGCATAGAGATATATATTTTTAATCTGTTCTATCTCTTTCTTTTAATTAGCTAGTTAATCCATTTACATTTAAAGTAATTAGTGATAATGAAAGACTTATTTATGCCATTTAGTTATTTGTTTTCTGTGCCTCTTATGATTTGTTTCTCAATTCTTTATTACTGAGTTTTGTATTTAGTTGGTTATTTTTGTAGTATACCATTTTCTTTCCCTTTTTCTTTTCTGTATATATTTTTAGTTGTTTTCTTAGTGGTTACCTTGAGTATTCTGATTATCTTAAATGTATAATAAGTTAGATTGAATAAGACCAACTTGGTTTCAATACTATACAAACACTCTGCTCTTACAGCTCTCCCTTTTTCATGCTTTATGTTGGTTTTGTCAGAGATTATGTCTTTATATATTACACCAATTAACATAGATTTGTAATTATTGTTTTATGCATTTGCCTTTTAAATCATAGAAAAATGAGGAGTTACAGATGAAAAGTACAATAATTAAAGCATTTATATTTGCTTATGTTATGATTTTCACAGTATTATTCATTTCTTCATATGCTTTGAGTTACTGTGTAGTGTCATTTCATTTCAGTTTGAAGGACTCCATTAAGCATTTCTTGTAGGGCAGGTCTATTACCAATAAACTCTGTTAGCTTTTGTTTATCTGAGAATATTTTAATCACTCATTCATTCTTGAACATTAGTGTTGCCAGATATAGAATTCTTAGTTGATAGATATTTTTTTTTTTCTTTCAGCTTTTTAAATAGGTCATATTACTGCCTTATGGCTTCCATGTTTTCTGATGAGAAACAGCTGTCAATCTCTTTAAGGATTCTTGCACATGACATGTGGCTTCTTTCTTACTGTTTCAAGATTTTTTTTTTTTTTTTTTTTTCTGTCTTTGGCTTTTGAAAATTTGATTATAATGTGTCTCAATTTGGACTTCTTTCAATTTATCTTCTTGGAGTTTGTTGAACTTCTTAGGTTTGTAGATTTATATATTTTATCAAATTTCAGATGTTTTTTATCATAACTTCTTCAATTTTTTTGTTCCTTTCTCTCTTTTCTCCTTGGTTTTCCCATGTTGGTGTGCTTGATGGTGTCCTGAAGGTCCCTCAGGTTTTTTCCATTTCTCTTCATTTTTTTTTTTCTTTCTGTTTCTCAAACTGGATAATTTTAATTGCCTTATCTTCAAGTTGGTGATTCTTCTGTCTACTCAAATCTGCTGTTGAACCATATATACATATATATATGTATATACATACACACACACATATATATATATACCTCCTTTTTAAAATTTCTCTCTCTATTTATTTTGCACTGCCTATTTTTTGATACACCTTTCTTCTGATGTCCTTTAGTTCTTTGTCTGTGGTTTCCCTTAGTTCATTAAAACAGTTGATTTAATGTCTTTAGCTAGTAATTCCAACGTCTGGGCTTTCTCATGATACTGGTTTAAATTATTTTTTCCTGAGAATGAGCCATACTTTTCTGTTTCATTGTCATTTTTTTTGGTTTGTTTTTGTTGAGAATGAAACATTTTCAGTATTAAAATGTAACTCTGGAAATCAGATTCTCTTACTTTGGAGAGATTGCATTTGTTTCTTATTTAGACCTGCATTCATCCATTTTTAGAGTAGATTTTATAAACTATTTTGGCCAAATTTGTATTCCTTTTTGTGTGTGGTCAGCCTGTGACCAGATACAGATTTCCTTAAATTTCAAGATCAAAAAAACAAAAAAGGTACTTCCCCCACCAGACTAACCAAAACACACAAATACAAATTATCGGAGGACAAAATCCTTACTCTCCACCCTAACACCAGCCACATGCTCTAGGAATGCTGGTTTTCATCCCCATAGCCACAGCAAGGGTGTAAAATGGGGGAGAGAAACATGCAATCTGGACGTCCCTGGTGGCACAGTAGTTGAGAATCCACCTGCCAATGCAGGGGACACGGGTTTGATCCCTGATCTGGGAAGATTCCACATGCTGTGGAGCACCTAAGCCCATGCACCACAACTACTGAGCCTGCATGCCACAACTACATGCTCATGCACCTAGAGCCCATGCTCCGCAACCAGAGAAGCCACCGCAGTGAGAACGTGTGCACCAAAAAGTAGAGTAGCCCCTGCTCGCCGCAACTAGAGAAAGCCCGCGTGCAGCAATAAAGACCAAACACAGCTCCCCAAATATAATTAATTAATTAAAACAAACAAACAAACAAAAAATGCACTCTGCTCTCTCACCAAAGTTCAGCAATCTCTCTTCATCAAGCACTTCTCTTGGTTGCTATAAGTAAGTTATCAGGTTCCAGATTTTCAAAACTGTTGATTTTTACAATTCTTTTTTTCCATCTTAGTGATTGTTACAATGGTGTAAGTGACATCAGGAATTTCTTACTCTGTTATTTTCCATGATGTTACTCCTAGGCTATCTTTTAATCTATTAAAAATCATATCATCAGTTGCAGCATCTTGTTCTAAAAGTTTTTTATTTTTTTTGAGTTTAGAATTTTGCCAATAAATACAGTATGAATTTTATGAAACATGTTTAAGGCATATTAAATAACTTAGTCCATTATAGTCTATACCCCTTTTTCACTAACAATATCTCATTTTATTCTCACAACATGTTGTACAGGAATTATTATTCAGAGATGACAAAAGAAAGATTATTAAAATTAAATGATAAATTTATAACTTGTGAATGGGAGACACAGAAGGTAAAGCCAGGTCTGTTGAGTCTGAATCCCACACTCATTCAACAGTACAATTTATATATTATTGTCTGGTGATTTGAGTAAACTATGAATGTAAAACTATGTCAATTGAAAATTAGAATTTTCAAAACTGTTTCATCCTGTGACCAAAGTTGTCATTGTTGCTTCAAATAAGATAAAGAATACTTTTACACTGTTTTACATAATAAAACTGAATATCCCAGGGGATGCACTTTCACTTTTGCTAGATTGTACTATTTTAAAGTTTGAGAGATATATTAAGACACTCATCTCTAAAAATAAGAATAGAATGGCAAAAAAATCACTTCCAAGCTTCGATTTGACTTGCAGAACTTCTCATTAGTTTAAAATCTAGTTATTGAAACGATTGTGTGTTTTGTTTTACTTTGCTAGGTCAGCATTACATTATTATTAATACCACCTATGTAAGTAATAGCAAGCTGCAAGCTCCCTAGCCTACCTGATCAGTTCTCTGAACCCCAGGGGAAAAATATGTCTTTATATCTTTTCATTAACTATCTTCTTGTTTGCAATCAGAATGCCATTTACTTTGTAGAATATAGAATTTTTATTGTTTGGCTTCCTGGAAAATGTAATGCAGGAAATTTGAAGAGAGTACGCAGAGAAGATAGCTTATTAAAAGTGGGCCCAATGATAAAAAGAAATGTGACAACTTACAATGATCAAAGGAATGAACAGATTCCCAACTTGTTGCAAAAAATGAAGGCTACAAAAAGTGATCAGCCAGAGTCAATTTATTATAACAGGATATTAAACTACTCCAATATTACATAATAAAGAAAAGAATACACATTCTTCTTTGGAATTTTTCTACACATATTTTAAAAGTTAAATATATTTCCTTTGGAAAAATTATAATGATATGGCAATCTAGTGCATAGTTTTAATATGTGCTAACTTATTTCAGTACACAGAGGAAGGTGGTTAAAAATAAGTAACTAATTATATAGTAGAGCTTACTTAATAATTTCCCCATTTTAAATCTTGTTGTGTGAAATACATATTGCAGCAGAAAAGTAGTATAGCTCTATCTAATTAAATTAATGACATGTAAATTAATGCTTATTTTGAGTACATTGTTAATTAAAAAGAACAAATAATCAGTGTCTATCAGCAGAAGAATGGGTGGATACTCATCTTCATATTAACCTTGTCAATTTTTAATTATATATCCAGGAATGGGTTACATTTCCCATACACCCTTACAGACAGGATTCTCATTTACATTTATGAAAGGTACTTGTGTAATATTTAAAGGCAAAGAGAAGGGAAAATCCCTATTCTCTCCTGGAAGAGATAGACACCTCAGCTGATGTGACGCACAAAGCAGTTTCTATGTGACGTTTTGCTAAGCATCTGCAGCTAAGATCACTGATAGGCAATTCCTGTGTTTTGGGGATTTACTAATATCTTGGAAGTCATAAGTGGTGATTATTCTTCCTTACATTCCCTCCCCCACAATACTACCAACTGTTTTTTAAACATCTATTTTCCTTTATCATATACTCCCTTTAAAATGTGTACTTCTGGCCCTTGAGGCAAAAATACAATTATACATATTTTTAAATTAATGACAAATATCTGTGCATTGACGTGGAGAAAGGTTCACAAAATATCATTCCATGAGAACAAAAGAATACTACAGATCGATAAATATTTAATTGTGAAATTATGAAACTCTGTTTTAGTAAACTCTATTCTCACAAAATCTGTTTATATTATGAAACATATGTGTATATGAGAAGAGATATGAGAATAAGATGGTAGAGGGGCAAAAGAATAACCTCTATGCATCACAAAATTATTGAACTTGATAAAGCATATACATTTTTGATTTGTAATAAATAATAATTTTAGTAAAAATATTAGCATAACTCAAATTTTTAAAAGATTAGTCTAAATTTATCAAAATTATAATTGTTTATAAAAGATTAAATTGTTTTTATTACATCAGAGTACAATCTTTCTAGTTTGTGAAAATGTTTGCTATTTTTGTTTTCCACATCTATTTACCTTTCCTTTTTGTCGTCTTACCCTGACTGTGAATTCTGTATTTACCACTCTTACAAAGCTCATGTACTTTGATAAAAGTAGACATCAGTACTAACTTCAAGATTAATCTCTAGTTGGCTTAGTTTAGGATGATGTAAGAAGCCCAATTCAAGCAAGTGAGATACGTAAAATATATTTTGGCATACCAAAACACTGTGTCTCACTCTTGAACTGTTTCCTGGATATGCTTTCCCTTTCTGTGTGATGTGAAACAGGAAGCTTGGAGATCTTGGAAATTTCTGGAAACCATTTTATTAGTTTGAGCACACAAAAAGCAAGAAAAAAAAAAAAAAAACATGCCCTTTTTATGACCTCATCTTGGGATTCATAAAACATCACTTACACCATATTCTATTAGTTATGGTAACTTCAAAGTTCTATCAGTTTGAAGGGGAGGGGACATATATCATACATTGATGGGTAAGTTGTAATGTTTTCCAGGACCATGTATAGTGGGAGATATTGTTTCAAAAATGCATTTCAAATTACTTCAAAAAATTCAATCTGCCCTGTTGTATTATAATGTTTAAGGTCTGTGACTTAGCATTGTCAGAGGTAGACATATATTCCTTATTCTTTATTTCAAAAGGAAAGCTTGTAATATTTTAATTTTAAATATGATATTTTGCTCTAGGAATATTTGTTGTTATAAGCAGATTTAGAAATGTTCTAATAAATTTTCGGTCATCAGATTTTTATCATTGAAAGGAGGAGGTTTTATCCTTTTAAGGTGCTGTATTCATTTTACTTATATTTTATTTATAATCTTTGATTATGTATCTGTGTTGGAGATTACACTTTCCCTTTCTTTTGATGTCCTTTTTATACCTAAGTATCAAGTTTTTGACAGTCTTATGAAATGTCAGGACATGAACCCTTCTTTTTCTATTCTCTATAAAGTATTTTTGTAAGAACGATATTATATTTTCACTAATTAAGATGTTGTGAAGTCATTTGAGCACGGAATTAATTGCAGATAGTTTTATCATGGATTTGGAATCATTTAATAACAATAAGACATTTCAATTTTTCTCTTTCACCTTGTGTCAGTTCTGGCTAGTTATTTTTATTTATAGGAATTTTTTCCATTTTCTCTACATTTTCATGAGTAGTAGTATAAAGATGTTAATAATATCTTCTAGTTTTTCAATATCTCTAGATTCTGTATTGATTCCACTTTTTAATTTTTGGCATTGGTTATTTGTACTTATTCTTTTATTGCTATGTTTTCTTGAGTTTTTATAAAATGTATTGTATTTTTCAAAGCACCAAATTGTTTGTTGATTCTCTGTATTATATTTTTATTTTATTACTCCCTGATATTCCTGTTATTATGCCTTTCTTTCTATGCTTGGTACATATAATTTATTGTTCTTGTTTTCCTTGAAGATCTCTATGATTTCTTTGTAGATCTCTCTTTGTAATATATTGTCAGAAAACATAAATGTGTGCATTCAGATTGTGACATATTATATTATCCTGGAGGATGGAACCATTTGTTATCATGAAATAATCTTCTTTAGTTATAACATCGCTTTTTGTTGTAGATTTACTCTTCTAAATATTAACATAGCTACACAAACCACATTTTGTTTAGTGATTGCAATGTTAATACAAAGAATTCCATATGACCAGATTAAAAAAATAATGACATCTTTTATAACCATGGTGCAATTACCAAATTAAGAATTTAACAATGGTACAATCCTGTAAACTAAATTACAAACTTTACTTTATATTTCTTCAGTTTTTTTCCACTATGGCTTTTTTTTTCTGTTCCAGGATCCAATCCAAGAGACCACTGTGCAATTAGTTGCTATTTCTCATTATTTTCCTTCCAAGTAGACAAGTGACAGTTTACTTCCACTTTATCTTGATTTCTAGTTGCTGTATATTACGGTCCCAAACTAAAATGTGAATGCTTTACTAGGCAACCCTTCTTTTCTTTCACCCCCTCAAGTCCTGAACTCTAATTTTATACTCCCATTCCTGCAATTCTGTCAACAGTATCTAGTCTGTTAAGCTTTCTGTCTTGGCTCATCTTTATACTTCTATTTTCTGGATATTGGCTAGGTGACATTTTACAACACTGATACTTCTTCCATGTGTTCTAGATATTCTGTGTGGGAGAGTTTGTGCAAAGCATCTTGTCCACCTTTAATCAAAGTTCAAGTCTTTAACATTTTTATAACTAATCAAGACTGAAATGGTGCAGTTATTCTACAGTCAGCATCCCTTTCATCTGTAAAGCAGTTAGACCTATTAAACAACATATGTACATTCTTTCATTCGCTAAATATTTATTGAAATTCTAAAGTGTATGATTAATTTGTAGCATGCTAAAATCAAGACAGTTTATTTTCCCTCTGTGTTACATCTCATACACACATATTATATACATTGCATATATTTTTCTGTGCTAAAAGTATCCTCTTCATATACAATGAAAGAGTGAACAAATATTCATCATTCAGCAGATTTTTTAGTACCTACCGTTCTACCATGCATTGGACATAATTTTGGAATTGAGAATTTCGGAAAAAAATTTCATAGACAATTAGCAATAATAACACAGCTATGGGCAAGAGTAGAATTATACAATATATTCAAAATGAGGGGCTATAAAATTAACAGAATCCTGGCATTTTTCCTAGTTTCTATCCAGGATCAAAGTATGCCACTGATCCATCTGGAGTATTTAGCAACATATATTTGAGTACTTTGATAAGATGGCATGTGAAGAAGAGAAAATAGGACAAAACCATAAAGCAAAAGTAGTAAATGTCAAACAGACAAGACTTTTATGTACCAAAATTTCCAGAGGGGAAAAATGTCTTGTCTTACTAAATCTTCTTCTTTCACTACACCGTATATCTTTCTGGAACATGCATTGCCAAGTTAGACTAACAAGAGAATTCAACTCTAACTGTACTATATAACTAAAAAAACTCAGTGCAGATAAATATTACACAGATCATAAAGAACAATAGGTGTGATATTACATGATCAAATGTAACTGGTTATTCTCCTCATTAGCATTGGCTTCCTCTGAAGTAACTTAATAAAGGTGGGCTTAGTCTTGACTCTCATTTTCAACTTAGAAATCAATTACTTCTATTTATTCTGTTATAAATGTTGTGTTTTAAGATGCCCTGTCAGATTAGAGACAAATAAGTGTGATTACCAAAAATAAAATGTGATATAATAAAAGAGCACTTGAAGCACAACCTAATAAGTAAACGATTCTAAAGGTTAAAGAAGGTATATTATTGAAAAATGTAGGATATTTAACACAGCCCATCACTTTTGATCTATAAATTCAAATTAAACACTAAGCACATGGTTAAAATTCAATGACATCAAATTTTGTCATGTTTCGTGGAGACTCACAATCTTTGAAAACCAGTGTTGCAATTAACTATTATCTATATCTATCAGAAAGGGTGCCTTTATTCTTAGTGAGATATTTAGTTACATTGTTTCATCACTAATGTTTTCAGTGCTATTAACTCCAAAATAGTACTCTACGACTTAACTTATGGAAATGAGCCAGTATCCCAGTAAACAACATAGTTGCAAAAGACATGGCACATTTATTTGTGCCACAAGAACTGTTCAAAGTGTCTTAATATTATTTCCTTTATCAAACCAGCACAAATCAGTGAGTTTGAAATTTTAGAAATGTCTTTGGTTTTTGAAATAATAATAATAGTAATAGTAGTAGTAGTAATAATAATAATAGTAGTTTCTTTAAAAATCAATCTTAAGTGATATGAAATAGGAAGCATAGTTTTGTAGGTTCTCAAATTCTTTTTATATTTAATAAACTGGTTTTACTAATTTTTCTAAGTAAAAACTAAAATAAAAAAGCTTATTGAGAGAAAAATAAAGCGTGCATGATTTTAGTGGAAAGACTTAATCTGTGTTCCAGTGCCATCCACAAAATGCCTCAGCAATACTATTCAGGGGTCAAATAAGACATCTGACTCTCAGATACTTCTGGGACTGAAATGACTTTGGGAAAAAAAAAAAGTGGCGTATTTTGAAAACACCATGTTTACTCAAATCACAAAAACCCTAAGTCACCAAAAGAATGTTTTCTTGTACCCTCAACTCTTATGTAAGTTTTTTGCCCTCATCCTACTACTACTCTTCAGAAGAATTAGCAAGCTATCTTTCCAAACATAGTCTTCATCCCCATCTCAATTCATTTCATTGAGCCCTGCATGTGTATCCCCCACATTAACCCCCATCTCTTGGATACCTATACACACAGATAACACTCTATTCTCCTCAAGACTGCTCCCTCAGTATTCTCTTACACACTGAGGAGGTGATATTGACTTCTGTTGTACAGAGAAAAAAATAGGAGCTATGACACTTGAAACCATACTTTCTGTCACCTATTTACAAATAATAGCACGTGTTTGCTTGGTTGAAAGGAAAATGGCATCCAAGAGACACCCACCTTCTTATCCGCATAAGCTGTGAATATGTTACCTTACATGGCAAGAAAGACTCTGCAGATGAGATTAAGGTATGAAATATGAGAAGGAGAGATTATCCAGGTGGGCCCAATCTAACACATGAATCTTAAGAGTGGAGAATCTTCCATCTGGGGTTAGAGGCAGATATGACTGCTGGGGAATGGTCAGAGAGATGTAATGTTGCTAGTTTTTTGATGCAGGAAGGGGACCAAGAAAGGTGGGCAGTCTCTACAAGCTGAAGAAGGCACGACCATGGATTCTCCCTTGAGTCTCTATGAAGGAAGGCAGTCCTGCAGACACATTGATTTTAGCCCAGTTAGACCCATGCCAGATTTCTGACTTAAAAAGCTATAAAATTGTGCTGTCTTTAACCATTAAGTTTGTGGTAATTTATTATGGCAGTGTTACAAAACTAATACAGTGGATATACACATATTCCAATACCTATATATACGTGTGTCAAATAAATATATATAAGAAGTATAATAAGAAATTTTGAAATGATAGACAGTCACTTCATATTAGTGGTTATTTGTGACAGACAAGTTCACTGAGGTTGAAAGTAGAAATAAAGGGACACACCTTTGTCAGCAACTAATTTCAATTCTTTCTAAATTGTTTTTCTTTTTTTTTTTAAGAATAATATTTCTTGGATAATGAGTGAAACAAATACATTAAATTTTTAAAGAGATATTTAAATTTGTAAATAGAGCAAGAGAATGAAATCAATGTAATTCAGAAAATTTATCTGCAAAAATGTTGCACACATCTTCCTCTCTACTTATTTCTACTCTTCTGGATGTTCAGGAGTGGTTTTGACCCCTGAGGTGAATATGGGTTCAAACTTACTAAATTAACTGTCTGTGTAGATGAGACCATCACTCCCATCATAAAAGTACCTAAATTAAAAGATATTATGACAGTTAAATGAGTTAATGTCATGCCTGACATATAGTATACACTATAGAAGTTTATTAAATAACTATTAATAAAAAATTGTTAATATTATTATTCTGCACTACACACAATCTTGCTTGGAATGTCCTCACTTGTATGCACTCTGATCTCTTATTTGCATTAAAACTCTAACTCTTGTGTCTTTGATCATAAGAAACTTTTTCTTAGTTTTAGCAAGTCTGTCCCACTACTGCTTTTGCCACTAGTCCCAAATTGAACATTTCCACTAATGGTAGCATCTATCCATAATTATGTAAAACTGAATTCTATTTGCTTATCATTTTGCTGCCAAATTTGTCTTTCTTTTTGGAAGACATTAAGATCTGCCAGGAATTGAACCTACTTCTGGAATTTAACCTTCATCCCTTTAGAAGGGGTTAGCAGGCTCTCTTGAGTCTTGCCTCTTAGTTCTTGAATAATTGGAGTCTGAATATTCTGACTAAGCAGTTATTATTCAGTGCTGAGCAAAGGATAATTTGCTTCCCTCATTCCCTCATTCTAACTCTGAAATGGCTCTCTGTTTCAACTGTAAAAGTAGAATAAACTCACTTGGAAATATTGTTTTCCACCTTCCATTTAACTTGAAATCTGAAACTCAGAAGTCTTTATATCTATGTTTTATTTGAATATTAAAAGACCTTTCTTATAAGTCAGGTCAGGGGAAAGACTTTCATAAAATGGGTGTGCTTAAAGTGCTATGACCTAAAGAATTTCTCTGCTTGTGAGACTAGAAACCTGACTATCTTATTAAACATACAAATTCAAATGACTATAAGCACACCTAACCCAGTGTTTCTCTGTTTTAATATGAATATTGTTATTTAAAACTCACTCAATATCCCCAGCAAATCTAGGAAGCAGGAGTTTTCTCTCCAACTCACTTCTTTACTTTTAAAGATGTCATGAACATACCAGACTTCATGTAAGAAGAAGTAATTTTTAAAAAGACATATATATATATATATATATATGAAATTTACAAATGCTATAGTAATATGGTCAAATCTTAATGAAAGTAATAATGAAGCAACTTTGTCTAACTAGAGAAAATAAAGAAAGAACAAATGATTCTAATTGGAGGGAAGGAAGAAGGGGAAAATGTTGGTAAGTGTCAATAAAAGTGATTACTTATACAGTGGACACTAAATATTACTGCTATTATGACTATGACTACAACTATGGCATTTAATGAGCATGTATTATGCACCAGGAATTTTTCTAAATGCATAGCAACTAAATGCATAACGTTACTTAACTCACCTATTACGAATTGTAGTAATGCTTTCCCAAGGGAAGCAATTTATAAATACATTCCAGAGTAATAAACATCACAGTCAAAGGACTAAAAGTTTTGGGTACACAAAAGTGAGTCAAAACATGGGGTATGACTGGAAAACTGTAGAAAAAAAAAGTTAGATTGGAAGAACATTGTACACAACTTGAATGTCACAGTAAGACATTTGATTTTGATGATTTTGTGATAAGAAGCCATCAAAATAATATAAGTAAATAAAGTTTGCAAAGATGACCTATCTTTTGAAAATATAACATTTTCAGCAATGTGGAGGTTAAATTCAGTAGTCTGGGCAAGATGATGAAGAAATAGAGATAGGATGAGAATAGAGAGTAAAATAGAATTAAAGAGATTTTCAGTGGTACAGAATTTGATCTTTAAATGCTGAGACTGAACTGCCAATGGCATACCTTGCAGAGAAGGCTAGAAATAGAGATTTATAATCATAAAGATATGAGCAATGCCTGAAGCCAATAAGCATATAAAGTCAAAAAGAGACAAATAAATAAAGTCAGATGCCAGAGATAGAGTCATTCTAACAAATGAGACTGGGAAGAGTAATAAGAGAAGTAGATGAGAAGAATATTATGTGGAAAACAAAATCAGGAGAGATTTTCCAATAAAAGAATTCATAGTGTCAAGGGGGCAGATGTTAGCTGGTATAATTACAGTTGGATTTTGAAAATAACAAGACACCGACGAGGTTAGAAAGAGCAAGTTAAATGGAGCAATGGGAGTGAAAATTAGATCATAGAGGATTAAGGAACTGAATGGTTAATTTAAAAAAAAATAATATACTTAAAATTTCCAAATAAAGAGAGGGAAAGAGATGATTGCAATTTTTTTAATGAGGGAGGTGGATTTAAATTGGAAACATTTTAATTAAAGTAATTGAAGTAATTTCTAATAGACTACAAATTACCTAGGATAAGAGAATAGCCAGTCCTCAATAAACACACCTCTGAATTATATTGAATTATCAATAGCTCTTAGGAGAAAACATATTTTTAATATTTTGGATTGCCTATATAGAAATTTTTATATTTTTCAAAGCTAGGAAGAGATAGAGACAAGAGAAATATGACTAAATTAGATTTTTTAAAATGTTTTTAAATGAAAACAAGAACTATTTACCATGGAAATCTTGTAATTAGTCTCCAAACAGCAATTCCCATCAAATGCTCATTGTGTTTGGACATTTAATGAAACTAATAATAAATGTAATGAAACTAATAATAAATGTAAGAATATCACTGGATTATTTGCTGTCCCTGGCAATATAGCTAAAAATATAGCCTAAGGGCTAAAATTAAATATAGCATTTCAAATACTTAAGCAATTTAGCTATAAATAGATATGTTTCAAGTATTTATGTTGTATTTTGCTCAACAGTAATAAACATCATTGTGTGAGGTATTAATGTATGCAATAATCTGTGTGAAAGACAATGCTTATTTAATGTTAATGCTTATTTTACTATTTATCTTATGTTAATATTTATGGATTTATCTTATTTATCTATTCTCTATTAACGTATCTGTTTATTAATGTTATTAGTTTATGTTACTACTTATTTAGTAAATATTTATTTACTTATTTATGTTACCTTTAAAATTTAAGAAGTTTGGAAAATACTATAGGACTTGACCCTAATTTCCTTAATAAATATGGCCACCATGCCACAATTGATTACTTTTTAAATAATAAATTAGATTTTTAAAGACATTTCAGAAAAAATAAGCCATTACACAGTCTCTTTGATGTATCAATGCATATGCAATTTTTCATATCTGAATATTAAAATACTTTCCTATAATGACTAGTGTGCTGATTTTTTTTCTATTCTCTTTTAGTTTCTTAAAACACACACTTTCCATGTAACTTTAAACGTGCAGTGATTTAAACTTATGCAAACAAAATATATTTCCTAACTGTTAATATTATACTTAAAATTCACAGATGAAAATATTGAGATTTAACAAAGATAAGAAATGTGCTAAATTACAGATGGTTCTTTTTATAGAAATAACTTTTGATTTAATCACCCTCTAGCCAACATACTCAAAAAATTATAGAACAGTAAAATATATCATTTTCATTCACAATCTTTCAATTAAGGTAGAGACCTTTCCTTGCAGACAATGCTTCCTTCACTCATACAGCATCTTACAGAGCCAGAGACCCAGAAAGAATGATGAATTCCCTATTCTCTAGAGAGAGTGCGGAGCTCAATTTAGATTGCACCATATCAGCCTGCTTGATCACAGCTTTCCTGTAGATTTTATTTGATGCAGCTTGTCTTTTCTATCGTAAAATAATTTAGCAGTTGCACTTTATATTTAATATACTGTGGACAAAATAAGGACTACAAAACCCTACATAAAAAAATAGGGGGAGGAGAGAAGATGGCGGAAGAGTAAGACGCGGAGATCACCTTCCTTCCCACAGATACAGTAGAAATACATCTACACGTGGAACTGCTCCTACAGAACACCCACTGAACGCTGGCAGAAAACGTCCGACCTCCAAAAAGGCAAGAAACTCCCCCCGTACTTGGGTAGGGCAAAAGAAAAAAGAAATAACAGAGACAAAAGAATAGAGACGGCACCTGCACCAGTGGGAGGGAGCTGTGAAGGAGGAAAGATTTCCACGCACTAGGAAGCCCCTTCGTGGGCAGAGACTGCGGGTGGCAGAGGGGGGACACTTCGGAGCCACGGAGGAGAGCGCAGCCACAGGAGTGCGGAGGGCAAAGCGGAGAGGCTCCCGCACGGGGGAGCGGTGCCGACCAGCACTCACCAGCCCGAGAGGCTTGTCTGCTCCCCCACCGGGGCGGGCGGGGGCTGGGAGCTGAGGCTCGGGCTTCGGTCGGATCGCAGGGAGAGGGCTGGGATTGGCGGCGTGAACACAGCCTGAAGGGGTTAGCGCACCACAGCTAGCCGGGAGGGAGTCCGAGAAAAAGTCTGCAGCTGCCGAAGAGGCAAGAGACTTTTTCTTGCCTCTTTGTTTCGCTGCGCGCAAGGAGAGGGGATTCAGAGCGCCGCCTAAACGAACTCCAGAGAAGGGCGCGAGCCGCGGCGATCAGCGCGGACCCCAGAGACGGGCGTGAGATGCTGGGGCTGCTGCTGCCGCCTCCAAAAAGCCTGTGTGTGAGCACAGGTCACTCTCCACACCGCCCCTCCCGGGAGCCGGTGCAGCCCGCCACTGCCAGGGTCCCGTGATCCCCGGACAAATTCCCCGGGAGAACGCACTGCACGCCTCAGGCTGGTGCAACGTCACGCCGGCCTCTGCTGCCGCAGGCTCGCCCCGCCTCCTCTGTACCCCTCCCTCCCCGCGGCCTGAGTGAGCCAGCGCCCCCGAAGCAGCTGCTCCTTCAACCCCGTTCTGTCTGGGCGGGGAATAGACGCCCTCAGGTGACCTACACGCAGAGGCGGGTCCAAATCCAAAGCTGAACCCCAGGAGCTGTTCGAACAGGGAAGAGAAGGGGAAATCTCTCCCAGCAGCCTCAGAAGCAGCGGATTAAAACTCCACAAACAACTTGATGTGCCTGCATCTGTTGAATACCTGAATAGACAACGAATCATCCCAAATTCAGGAGGTGGACTTTGGGAACAGGATATATTAATTTTTCCCCTGTGTCTTTTTTTTTGTGAGTGTATATGTACATGCTTCTGGGTGAGATTTTGTCTGTATAGCTTTGCTTTACAATAGCTTTATTTTGCTTCACTATATTATAGCCTCTTTCTTTCTTTCTTTCTATTTTTTCTCCCTTTTACTCTGAGCCGTGTGGACGAAAGGCTCTTGGTGCTCCAGCCAGGCATCAGGGCCGTGCCTCTGAGGTGGGAGAGCCAACTTCAGGACACTGGTCCACAAGAGACCTCCCAGCTCCACGTAATACCAAACGGTAAAAATCTCTCAGAGATCTCCATCTCAACATCAAGACCCAGCATCACTTAATGACCAGCAAGCTACAGTGCTGAACACCCTATGCCAAACAACTAGCAAGACAGGAACACAGCCCCATCCATTAGCAGAGAGGCTGCCTAAAATCATAATAAGGCCACAGACATACCAAAACACACCACCAGACGTGGACGTACCCACCAGAAAGACAAGATCCAGCCTCATCCACCAGAGCTCAGGCACTAGTTCCCTCCACCAGGAAGCCTACACAACCCACTGAACCAACCTTAGCCACTGGGGACAGATACCAAAAACAACGGGAACTACAAACCTGCAGCCTGTGAAAAGGAGACCCCAAACTCAGTAAGATAAGCAAAATGAGACGACAGAAAAACACACAGCAGATGAAGGAGCAGGGTCAAAGCACACTAGACTTAACAAATGAAGAGGAAATAGGTAGTCTACCTGAAAAAGGATTCAGAATAATGATAGTAAGGATGATCCAAAATCTGGAGTAGCAATCTGGAGTAGCAATTCTCATATCAGACAAAATAGACTTTAAAATAAAGACTATTGCAAGAGACAAAGAAGGACACTATATAATGATCAAGGGATCGATCCAAGAGGAAGCTATAACAATTGTAAATATTTATGCACCCAACATAGGAGCACCTCAATACATAAGGCAAATGCTAACAGCCATAAAAGGGGAAATCGACAGCAACACAATCACAGTAGGGGACTTTAACACCCCACTTTCACCAATGGACAGATCATCCAAAATGAAAATAAATAAGGAAACACAAGCTTTAAATGATACATTAAACAAGATGGACTTAATTGATATTTATAGGACATTCTACCCAAAAACAACAGAATACACATTTTTCTCAAGTGCTCATGGAACATTCTCCAGGATAGATCATATCTTGGGTCATAAATCAAGCCTTGGTAAATTTAAGAAAATTGAAATCGTATCAAGTATCTTTTCCGACCACAACGCTATGAGACTAGATATCAATTACAGGAAAAGATCTGTAAAAAATACAAACACATGGAGGCTACACAATACACTACTTAATAACGAAGTGATCACTGAAGAAATCAAAGGGGAAATCAAAAAATACCTAGAAACAAATGACAATGGAGATACAACGACCCAAAACCTATGGGATGCAGCAAAAGCAGTGCTAAGAGGGAAGTTTATAGCAATACAAGCCTACCTCAAGAAACGGGAAACATCTCGAATAAACAACCTAACCTTGCACCTGAAGCAATTAGAGAAAGAAGAACAAAAAAACCCCAAAGCCAGCAGAAGGAAAGAAATGATAAAGATCAGGTCAGAAATAAATGAAAAAGAAATGAAGGAAACAATAGCAAAAATCAATGAAACTAAAAGCTGGTTCTTTGAGAAGATAAACAAAATTGATAAACCATTAGCCAGACTCATCAAGAGAAAAAGGGAGAAGACCCAGATCAATAGAATTAGAAATGAAAAAGGAGAAGTAACCACTGACACTGCAGAAATACAAAAGATCATGAGAGATTACTACAAGCAACTCTATGCCAATAAAAATGGACAACCTGGAAGAAATGGACAGATTCTCAGAAATGCACAAACTGCCGAGACTGAACCAGGAAGAAATAGAAAATATGAACAGACCAATCACAAGCACTGAAATTGAAACTGTGATTAAAAACCTTCCAACAAACAAAAGCCCAGGACCAGATGGCTTCACAGGTGAATTCTATCAAACATTTAGAGACGAGCTAACACCTATCCTTCTCAAACTCTTCCAAAATATTGCAGAGGGAGGAACACTCCCAAACTCATTCTACGAGGCCACCATCACCCTGATACCAAAACCAGACAAAGATGTCACAAAGAAAGAAAACTACAGGCCAATATCACTGATGAACATAGAGGCAAAAATCCTCAACAAAATACTAGCAAACAGAATCCAACAGCACATTAAAAGGCTCATACAACATGATCAAGTGGGGTTTATCCCAGGAATGCAAGGATTCTTCAATATACACAAATCAATCAATGTGATACACCATATTAACAAATTGAAGGAGAAAAACCATATGATCATCTCAATAGATGCAGAGAAAGCTTTCAACAAAATTCAACACCCATTTATGATAAAAGCCCTGCAGAACGTGGGCATAGAGGGAACTTTCCTCAACATAATAAAGGCCATATATGACAAACCCACAGCCAACATTGTCCTCAATGGTGAAAAACTGAAACCATTTCCACTAAGATCAGGAACAAGACAAGGTTGCCCACTCTCACCACTATTATTCAACATAGTTTTGGAAGTGTTAGCCACAGCAATCAGAGAAGACAAAGAAATAAAAGGAATCCAAATCGGAAAAGAAGAAGTAAAGCTGTCACTATTTGCAGATGACATGATACTATACACAGAGAATCCTAAAGATGCTACCAGAAAACTCCTAGAGCTAATCAATGAATTTGGTAAAGTAGCAGGACACAAAATAAATGCACAGAAATCTCTTGCATTTCTATACACTAATGACGAAAAATCTGAAAGTGAAATTAAGAAAACACTCCCATTTACCATTGCAACAAAAAGAATAAAATATCTAGGAATAAACCTACCTAAGGAGACAAAAGACCTGTATGCAGAAAATTATAAGACACTGATGAAAGAAATTAAAGATGATACAATTAGATGGAGAGATATACCATGTTCCTGGATTGGAAGAATCAACATTGTGAAAATGACTCTACTACCCAAAGCAATCTACAGATTCAATGCAATCCCTCTCAAACTACCACTGGCATTTTTCACAGAACTAGAACAAAAAATTTCACAATTTGTATGGAAACACAAAAGACCCCGAATAGCCAAAGCAATCTTGAGAACGAAAAATGGAGCTGGGGGAATCAGGCTCCCTGACTTCAGACTATATTACAAAGCTTCAGTAATCAAGACAGTTTGGTACTGGCACAAAAACAGAAATATAGATCAATGGAACAGGATAGAAAGCCCGGAGATAAACCCACACACATATGGTCACCTTATCTTTGATAAAGGAGGCAAGAATATACAGTGGAGAAAAGACAGCCTCTTCAATAAGTGGTGCTGGGATAATTGGACAGGTACATGTAAAAGTATGAAATTAGAACACTCCCTGACACCATGCACAAAAATAAACTCAAAATGGATTAAAGACCTAAGTGTAAGGGCAGACACTATCAAACTCTTAGAGGAAAACATAGGCAGAACACTCTATGACATACATCACAGCAAGATTCTTTTTGACCCAGCTCCCAGAGAAATGGAAATAAGAACACAAATAAACAAATGGGACCTAATGAAACTTAAAAGCTTTTGCACAGCAAAGGAAACCATGAACAAGACCAAAAGACAACCCTCAGAATGGGAGAAAATATTTGCAAATGAAGCAACTGACAAAGGATTAATCTCCAAGATTTACAAGCAGCTCATGCAGCTCAATAACAAAAAAACCAACAACCCAATCCAAAAATGGGCAGAAGACCTAAATAGACATTTCTCCAAAAAAGATATACAGATGGCCAACAGACACATGAAAGAATGCTCAACATCATTAATCATTAGAGAAATGCAAATCAAAACTACAATGAGATATCATCTCACACCGGTCAGAATGGCCATCATCAAAAAGTCTAGAAACAATAAATGCTGGAGAGGGTGTGGAGGAAAGGGAACACTCTTGCACTGTTGGTGGGAATGTAAATTGATACAGCCACTATGGAGAACAGTATGGAGGTTCCTGAAAAAACTACAAATACAACTACCATACGACCCAGCAATCCCACTACTGGGCATATACCCTGAGAAAACCATAGGTCAAAAAGAGTCATGTACCAAAATGTTCATTGCAGCTCTATTTACAATAGCCAGGACATGGAAGCAACCTAAATGTCCATCGACAGATGAATGGATAAAGAAGATGTGGCACATATATACAATGGAATATTACTCAGCCATAAAAAGAAATGAAATGGAGGTATTTGTAATGAGGTGGATGGAGTTAGAGTCTGTCATACAGAGTGAAGTAAGTCAGAAAGAGAAAAACAAATACAGTATGCTAACACATATATACGGAATCTAAGGAGGAAAAAAAAAAAAAAAACCGGCCATGAAGAACCTAGTGGCAAGACGGGAATAAAGACACAGACCTACTAGAGAATGGACTTGAGGATATGGGGAGGGGGTGGGGTGAGATGTGACAGGGTAAGAGAGTGTCATGGACATATATACACTACCAAATGTAAAATAGATAACTAGTGGGAAGCAGCCGCATAGCACAGGGAGATCAGCTCGGTGCTTTGTGACCACCTAGAGGGGTGGGATGGGGAGGGTGGGAGGGAGGGAGATGCAAGAGGGAAGAGAAATGGGAACATATTGTATATGTATAACTGATTCACTTTGCTATAAAGCAGAAGCTAACACACCATTGTAAGGCAATTATACTTCAATAAAGATGTTTAAAAAATAAAAAAAAATTAAAAAAATAAAAATAAAAGGCAATGTACAAACAATTAAGGGTTTCCTGCTATATTTTTCTGTCTGAGTTGCCTTCCCAAGTAGGGTGAATAAACTTGTGGCAAAATTACCAGCAGACAGAAGGTACTGACAACCAGATAAAAATTTGTTAACATCCCAAACACGCTTCTCATTATTTCTAGGCATAGCTTTTTCTGACCCATGCAAAACCTATATAAAAGTCAGAGTACTTACGAGGAAAAGAGATCTGCAGATATGGGAGAGGAGCAAATCAGGCAAAATGACAACCTATGATTTCTCATTTCATCTCATTTAAAATGAATCTACATAATGTTTTCTGAAAACTGTATTCCTCCATGTTTCCTCCACTTTTTTTCAGGCTCATTGCCTTAGCAATAGTCTTGTGACTTAAATGGAGTCAGGAAAGCAAAAGAGAGGTAAGTTTTCTGGAAAAATATACATACCCTCTTGCGATTTACAGGTAGCTTTAAACAGCCATGGCGTTCACTGTCCCCAATTCATAAGCCCTCAGTAATACTCTGGAGGCAAGATAGGTATTTTAGCCTCTGAGTTTTGGGGGTAAATGAGGAAGTTGTACTTTGGCAGATATTCTTTCAAATTTTCTATCTAACAGGCCTGAGAACTTACACACACACACACACACACACACAAACACACACACACACACACAGACTCTGATTTCTCTCAGAGTAAAGATTAAATTCCTTACAATGACCTGTAAAGTTCTAGGTGATCTGTCCCATCCTTTATTTCCCTAAATTTCCCTCTTACCTCTCCTCCTCTCCTTAGAGCTTTTAGTCAACTCTGACCATTCTTGCATCCTTACCATTCTTAGGACTCTAGGCTGACTTCCTCATTACGGCCTCTGTATTGGCCATTTCTTCTGCTTAGGCCACTGTGAAGATACGCACGTGACTAATTCACTTGCCTACCTCATACATCTACTCAAATGCTTCTTTACAATATACTTACCTTGCCCTCTCTTTTTAACACTACAGACCACTTCCATGTGCAAGCCTGATCCTCTTCCTCTGTTCTTTTTTTAAAAAAAATTCACTCATCTTGTTTAATGTATAATACACTCATTTATTTTGTTTACTTTTACTATAAGGTAAACTCGCAAAAGGTAGGAGTTTGCTTTCTATTTTATCTCTGATAGACCTAAACTAAAGAAAGAAAGAAAGAAAATAATAAAATAAAAGAAGGCATAGGTTAGTGAATGCTGAAAGTAATGGAAGAAAAGAGAAAAGGGAAGAGTAAGAAAGATGAGAGGTAAAGGTGAGAGGAGAGAGCTGGGGAAAGAGGTAGGAGCAGAGATGAAAAGAGTTTGCTCTCTTCATCAGCATCTTCAGTTTCCTTATCACGACTGCAGTCATGAAGCACCCATCCTGTGGATGGCTCTAAGCCAGAGAAGAGTGATCAAAGTCTTTCTCTCACCCCTTCATCCAAAAGACTCTAGCCCGGGATGTCAAAATTGCAGACATTATCAACTTTAGACTTGTGTATTAGCTCAGACAGCTGTTGCTTCTGCTGTCATCTTTGTACTTCTGTCAAAAAAAATCATGCTGACATGTCTATTTTAGAATTCCTTTGAATCTCAGAACGATGTTTTTCTTCCATAAGTTTTACTTAATATAGGCTGGTTAGAAAAAGGATGTATCCCTTAAAGGATGAAGCTGATGCTTCTAACATTCCAGTTCTCTAGGTACCAACATTATCTCTTTTTACCATAAAGACAGACACAGAGCTAATGTCTAAAAGGAAACAGGAGTTAGATGATGTCTGTACACATCATCTTTTAGGGGGTTTAGTCTCATAAGAAACTATCAGTATATCATGGTTGAGATTTCTAAAGTGGAATATTTAACGGCTATAATTTTTTTTTTTTTTTTTTTTTTTTTTTTAGTAGTTGGTTAAAACAAATGAGTTCCATTCATTGTTTATTAATCAGGAAAGAGTCTTCGGTTAAGTCCAGAAAGGGTCTGATACCCTAGGGGAGGTCACTCAAGTTCATGGCCTTTTTTTTTTTTTTTAATTAATTAATTAATTAATTAATTTTTGGCTGTGTTGGGTTTTCGTTTCTGTGCGAGGGCTTTCTCTAGTTGTGGCAAACGGGGGCCACTCTTCATCGCGGTGCGCGGGCCTCTCACTATCGCGGCCTCTCTTGTTGCGGAGCACAGGCTCCAGACGCGCAGGCTCAGTAGTTGTGGCTCACGAGCCTAGTTGCTCTGGGGCATGTGGGATCTTCGCAGACCAGGGCTCGAACCTGTGTCCCCTGCATTAGCAGGCAGATTCTCAACCACTGCGCCACCAGGGAAGCCCTATAATTTTTAAAGTATTAAAAAATGTAGTTGAATTTGAAAAATAATCATTTGTAAGATAAATACCTTTTTTAAAATACAGACTAACTTTATTATTTATTTAAATAATCCATCTTCCAAAGTATTTAAATATAATATAGTTTATAAAAATTGATTTTACATATCAACTAATTATTATGACAGGTATTGTAAAATGTCACTTCATATCCTTAAAGAGCATAAAATATTAATATAGTTGATAAACTTTATTTTGAATGTAAACATAATATGAAAATAAGCAAGTATTTAGGTTTTTTTAAAATAATTTTATTTGTTTATTTTATTTTTGGCTGCGACGGGTTTTCATTGCTGTGTGCAGGCTTTCTCTAGTTACGGTGAGCAGGGGCTACTCTTCGTTGCAGTGCATGGGCTTCTCATTGAGGTGGCTTCTCTTGTTGCAGAGCGCAGTCTGTAGGCGTATAGGCTTCAGTAGTTGTGGCACGTGGACTCAGTAGTTGTGGCTCACGGTCTCTAGATCACAGGCTCAGTAGTTGTGGCACACAGGCTTAGTTGCTCTGCAGCATGTGGGATCTTCCTGGACCAGGGATCCAACCAGTGTACCCTGCATTGGTGGGTGGATTCTTAACCACTGTACCACCAGGGAAATCCCAAGCATTTGTTGATTTATCTAAATAATTGTTATTGACATGCATGCCATATTTAATTCTAATGCAACCTTAACAAACTAATCTGAGATAAATAAAATTTAAAATTATACTTTGTGTATTTTGTAAGCAAAATGAAAATCATTACCTCAGATTTTTACCCCTTAATGAGACAGATTTCGTTTTGTAATTTCATTGATCATTTAAAAATGAAATGTTATCCAAAACTTTCTTGCTCAACTTCTTTATGATATTCAAATTAAAGACTCAAGGTTAAAAAGAAAATAATAGTTGGATCAATGACTCAAAATAAAAATAAATTAAGGACTAAAGAAAAATCTACCTTCTTATTCCTAACTGGAGCCTCCCAGATAAAATGGATTTTTTTTTTTTTTTTTCTTTTAGAAAAATCTGTGACTGTAAGCCAATGGGAGCTTTCTAATTCATTATTTTTCTATAATTATGTCACAGTTCTGGGTGTGTATGAGATGAAGAAAGACAAGAATAACTAATGTTCTTTTAAGGAAGGGAAGTTTCTAGCAAAGGTATTGGTTGGGTAAAAACAAACATATGGATGCCCACTATAAAAACCCTTTTTTCTCCCCTCTGTTCTCCTCTCTCTCTCTCTCTCAACAGCCAGATACATCCTGCAAGTGTTCTTTTTTTGACCAAGCATTTAATTTTTCTCCAAAATCTAGATGTGAGGTCAGGTTCAAGCATACACAGATTATATTTTAATCTGTTAAGTAAAAGAGGAAGATGTGAGGTAGAAATAAATGGGAACACAATTTTTTAACTTTCACTCTTTAAAATATAATTATTCGTAAATTGAGGAAAGAAAGATTTCCTGGAACGTTCCACTGGCTTCTTAGCATGACTTTTATTGTTTTTGTTGTTATTTCTATACAGAAAGTGTCTGTGAATCATTTGACTAAAATGTTTAACAAAAGAATATCAAGGGGGACAAAATTTTCAGAAATAGTTTGAACTGAAATGTTAGTCATTTTTCAACCTAGAAGAGATAGGAAAGCAAATTTCATGGGTACCCTATTTTGCACATTGCCACAACACAAGGAAAGTATGTATATGGATAAGTAGATAGATATATATGTGTGTATATATATATATAAAATATATGTTTAACATGTATAATATATACATGTTAATGCAAGCCATGCACTTAACTATTAAAAATTTAGAAGTATCAAAGTTTTTTTCAATGTTTACATTTGATTCTATCTTTGTTAAACAAATGTAGCATTATTTATGAAATCTCCCTACTGGAGAAATGTTTTTCATGGTACTAAACTAATGTATTGTAAGTCTTATTATACTTATTAGCTTTATAAGGCTTCAATGCATATGTTTATAGATCTTTTTAGTAGCATGTTACATAAAACAAAAACAAATAACATTTGACTTCACAAAATTCTAATGACTTAAATTGCCAAGTATCATTGTTTTTCTCATGTAGTTGAGGGAATTTACCTTGAGAAAGGCTAAGCAACAGGTCAAAGGTCAGACTGAAGCTCAATATCAGTGCTAAGTCCCAATTCCAGGTGTCTTTAATTTTTGCAACTCTTTAAAATTTTAATTCATTAACAAATTATTAAATGCATATTTGAGTAAAAACTAATGCATATGTTAATTCATGAGATGGTGGGTTTTAAGCAATTATTATCTTGATATAATAAAAATTTTGAAAAATATTATCATTTTATTTTAATTTATTATGATATAATTTGAGGAATGTGAAAGCAATGAATTAAAGACCCTCTCACTGCTATTGATAGAGATGTTATAATGCCCAGCATTTGGAAAATTTAATGCACTTTTCCACTTGCTCAACTTGGTGTTAAGGAGCTACTTAAGTCCTTAAGACATTCTGATCCATTTATTAAATGATATTGTTTCTTAGGTTTGACATGTGTATTAATATCCTTTAATTGCAAGATTTCTTGAGGAGTAGGAGAAGTTTGAAAGATAGTGAATTAAGTCATTTATTCCAAGATGCAAGATGCTCATACTAGGGTTACTACAGATGACCATTCTTACTTCTTGAATCAAATAACATTCTCATATTAGAATTGTGCTTTATCTAGTCCAATAAAAGTATATTTTTTTCTCAAGAAATAAATCAGTATACATCCGTGAAATACCATTATGGTGGCCTTATTTGTATTATCTTTATAATTAATAGCTCTTGAAACATACAGCTTGTTGATTATGTTTGCATTGCTTTCTCTTTAATCCAGTAAATAGAATAGAATTGCTATTTTCCAATGTTTTGTATTCTGCTAGCTTGATGATTTACTACATTTTTAGGCAGAAGAAGCAAGCAACAAATTAACTTCTATCCTCAAGTGAGAGGACTTAAAAATTAATTAGACCAGTTTCATAAAGTAAGAAGGTGATTCTAGTTTGTCTATCCATACACAGACTTTGATCATATAAAAATTAATCCCTTTCCATCTCTTTTAGAAAGAAATATGGAGCCAGATTTATTTGTCTCAGTCAATCGGTTCTCTTGATGTTTGTGATGGATTGGCCAATTATATTTTACACTCTCAAGAGGCAAATTAGGCAAAACTTGTGCTTCATGTGATTTTAAGTCTGGTGATTTCTATTGGAAAGCTTGCAGTAGCCTCTGTGCAGCCTATAGGCTGTATTCAATGTGTTTTTAATGGATTTTTGCACTGATGAAAACCAATAACATAAACTGTTGTAAGACTTTTTGCAAACTATGTGTTTAAGTTGGTCATTTTCCAGTTCTCAATGGCTTTCTGATTCTCTTCCAAGTAATTGTTGTTCTGAGTTTTAATATAAATAATTACACACAAAAATATATGCCATCTTTTGCTTTCTTACTGATATTGCCAAAGAAACGTTCAGTTAATTCTTACTTTCATCTATCTCCAAAACTTTATGGAAGAAATTTGTTTTAGCTGAGGTCAGCTTAGAATGCATTGTCATATCAGAGATCATTATCTTTAACTCTATTTAGAATTCCTGGTACTTTGTAGAAACAGCTAGGCAATCCATTTAGCCTATTCGTTGATTCCTGTAGATACAATGTAGGTGAAAACAACAACACATTATACTAACAATACTAGAATAAGTATTTTATAGAGCTCTAATATTTAATATTTATATAGTTCATAAGGTAGAAAATATTATCCTTATTTAATGGCATAGGAAACTGTGTATCTGATATGTGAAATTACTTTAATAAAGTCACCAAATTTCTAAGACATACATTTGAGTGTCCAGTCTGGGTATGCAAGACTAGTGTTCTCCAATTGTGGTTCCTAGACCAGAATCACTATCATCTGGAAACTTGTCAGAATCATTAACAACATCCAGAAACTGGAAATGCAAATTCTCAAACATCACTCCAGAACAACATATCATAATCAGAAACGTTGGGAGTAGGGTGCAACAATATGCATTTTAACAAGCCCTCCAGGTGGTTCTGATGCACACTAAAATTTTAGAACTGTTTCAAACTATCAAACCTATACTTGTTAAATGACTCCCTCCAGGGAAGGTTTTGTGGTTCAACAGACATTAGTTAACAAACATTAATAACAAGTTACATAAGGAATGAAAAATAGAAAATGAAACTGTAATTATTAGTAGATAATATGATTATTTCCACAGAACATCTAAATGAATTTATTGACAAATTAATAAAGCTAATTTGAAACTTTAGTAAAGTGGTTGTAAAAAGATGAGTATACATATGTTGTCTGTATTTCTACATATAATCAATAAACAATTAGAAACATAATTATAAAATATATTACTTAAAAATTTAAACAAAGTTTCAAATTAATGGAGAAAAAGCCAACAAAAATTTGCATGAAACATAAAAAACTACAATGTAGGACACTAAAGAAGACGTAAATAATCAATTTAGTATTTAAATTTTGTGCATAGAAAGATTTACTGCCATAAGGATATTGCCTTCTCAAAATTGTTCTAGAAATTTAATGACATTCTAATAAAATTCCAAATGGAGTTTTTATGGCCTTTCCTAGTGAATTTTAACTTGAACATAGGATAGCAAAGATCAAGGAATATCCAAGACTGTCTGAAGAAAAGAGGGAGGACATTGCTCTAAAATACATGAAGATTTATTATAAATCTATAATAAACACAACAGTTTTGCTCAGGAGTATAAAAGGCAAATTGGCTGAAGGCAATAAAATAAAAATTTTTAAACAAACATTCATAGAGCTGAAATTTTGATATCCTACAAAGACAGCATAACAGATAGTCAAGAATAAAATAGACTGAACAATTAGACAGATAGAAAAAACATGCTTATCTTTATAAAATAGAAAAGAGGAAATAAGAATGGGATGGAGGGAGGGAAAGAAGAGAGGAAGGGAGGGAGGAAGAAAGAAAATATATCCAAACCTCTTAGAAAAAAATTCAGGTAAACCTGAATTTTACAAACCTGATGTAGGGAAAAATTTCTTTCCTCAATATAATATAATCAATATATACATGTATGTATACATGTATAAGAATTCATATACATTAAAGTTGAGAAACTGTTTATCAAAAGATATCTTAAGTGAAAGAAAAGCTACAAACTGGAAGAGGATAATAGTATATTCTAAGATTAATATTCAAAAATTTTAGTAACCAGTAAAGTTAGAAAAAATTCAGGTAAACATTTTACAATTCTAATGTAGGGAATAATTTCTTAATCTCCTCTCCCCTCACCAGTATCAATATAATATAATCAACATATGTAATATATGTAATATATGTAATATATGTATGTATGTATGTAATATATATATGAATTCAAATACATTAAAATTGGGAAATTATTTTTATCAAAAGACATCTTAAGTGAAAGAAAATCTATAAACTAGAAGAGGATAATTGTATATACTAAGATGAAAATTTAAAAAAATTAATAATCAATAAAGTCTGGATATGGATCTATAAGAATGGAAATCAGTTGTAAATAACATATACATACTTGTTCACATCAACTGTAATTAGTCAACAAAGGAGTAGTATAAAGAATATATAAATAACTTCTACCAATTTTTTTTTTAAGAGAGTTTTTTTGTTTTTTAACTTTTTTGGGGGGGTTATTTTTATTTATGGCTGTGTTGGGTCTTCGTTTCTGTGCGAGGGCTTTCTCTAGTTGCGGCAAGTGGGGGCCACTCTTCATCGTGGTGCGTGGGCCTCTCACTGTCGTGGCCTCTCTTGTTGAGGAGCACAGGCTCCAAACGCGCAGGCTCAGTAAATTGTGGCTCACGGGCCTAGTTGCTCCGCGGCATGTGGGATCTTCCCAGACCAGGGCTCGAACCCGTGTCCCCTGCATTGGCAGGCAGATTCTCAACCACTGCGCCACCAGGGAAGCCCCACTTCTACCAATTAATAAATAAAAAGGAACCATGTATAGAAAAATTACAAATGACAAGATCTGACAATTCATAGAAAATAATGTACATATGTCTTTGAACACACACACACACACACACAGAGTAACAGAAACCCAAAAAAACCATTAACAAGAAAAATACAAATTTAGATTAAAATGAGACTTTTTATCCCTACACCTATACAGAATTAAAACCTATGATAATAATCAAATGACAGAAAGAATATGAAGAATATGAATCGAGTTTTTTTTCTAATGGCCATGCAAATTGTTAGACCCACGTTGGACAAACATTGGCATTATTTTAAAAATTCAAAAATTTATTGAATTTATAATGACTCTGTTAGGAGTCATTCTACATCTAGCTATACAAGCAAGAGAAAATGCTATGCATTCAAAAGAAGAAGAAGAAACAGGTGCAAAAAAATAGCACAGCATTGTTAGTAGTAGTGAAAAATGGGAAACAACCCAAATATCATAAAGTATTGAAAAATGGGAAACAACCCAAATATCACTGAGAAATTAATTGTGGTATATACATACAATAGAACATTAGAGAATAGTGAATACTAAATATAGTTATATAAAATAACATAGATGAATTTTAAATGACAAACTTCAAGTGATTTAAGCAATTCTCAGAAGAATATGATCATTTTTATACAGGTCAAAAATAGACAAAAATAACTGTACACACACACACATATATGCATAATATAGCAGTCAGAAGTCATTAAGAGGATGATCCATGGTATGCTGGCAAAATTTAATAATAGACTCCTCCAGGGAAAGCACAAAAAGCTTTTGCAGCATTTGAGTATTTATGTGATGTAAATCCTACTGCCATGATGGTGATACCAAACCATTTATGTGAAGAAAGAATCAAGGCATAGAAAAACAAGAACATCCTGACATTTTATTGTCTGCATTAGTTCTCCTAACGAGAAACTGAAAGTAATTATTTTCCTGCTGACTCCACTTCCTTACAGCCAATAACTGTCCCTGTCCTTCAAATTATTTGCTAAAACATAAACTCCAAAATTATGTGGGACCATATATTTATGTAATCCAAGGAATTTCTTTTCTCCTTTTGCTTCACCTCCATGTGATTGAAACTATCAACCAGCCTCAGGCACTCCCTTTCTTTGACTTTGTGGACGTTTCAATTTATGGTGTCTGCATTTCCTTTTAAATTCACATCAGGCCATTTTGCCCTAAATTTCATGTAGGCTCTGGCCTTGTTAGCTACATTTGATGTAATACATAAATGTGATCTTTTCAAGGACTAAAATTCAGAAAAAGTGAGGTGCATATTCAAATGCACCTTTAAAATATGTATTATTTTATAATTTTAATTATAATAATTAATGTTAATTATAAAGCAGATTCTTGAGTCCCAGCACACACCTGTAGTAATCAGCACAGTGCCTTTCCCAAAATAGATACTCATTTAAAGTTTATTGACCAAACATGAAAATCTGCATCTCCAAAGGACCTCATTTATCTGCTATGTTCAAAAAAATTTTTTGAGGTATAATTAACATACAAAGAACGGCAATATGCAAACACCTATGAAAACCTCACCACAATCAAGGTAATAGACATAGCCAACACCTTCCAAAGTTTCCTTTTGTCCCTTTGTGGTTGCGGTGAGGTTTTTGTTGTGGTTTTGTTTTGTTTTGTTTGTGGTAAGAAGACTTAACATGAGATCTTCAGTGGAGATTTTCTCAGTCCTAGACATTTTGAAGTTCTTTTGAATTCTCACTCAATCTTTGAAAATCTAATTGAAAAATTTGCACTGCAAATTAGCACATCTATAGTAAACTATTCACATGCTACAGCATCTCTTACATTTGTGGTGTTTATTCAAATATTAGAATGTTTTATTACTTGACTGTGTTTTCTGGGAGGAATACACTGAGGAATATGATTTCCTAGGGGTCAACAGAGCAAATGCATATCTTTGATATAGGTTTTTTTTCTATTTGTGTTTAGTTCCTTTCTGCTTGTCATGCTATCTCTATATCATATTTTATCACTGACCATTTGCTTTAGTAAATTAAATTCCAAGCTGTGTGATCTTTGTCAACTAGACATCATCCTTAAATTCTTTAAGCATAGATAGAAATATTGGGAGGAAGTATATCACCCAGATGCCTTAACCAGGTAATGTAGTTTTTAATTAGCTTCTTGAATGTCAGGTAGTATTTCCTTTCCACAGAGATGTCCTGTTCTGTGCATTTTACCTGTTTTATTTTTCTTTTCTACCTATCATAGGTTTAGTTACAGTATGCAAATGCAGACCTAAAACACTGTAAAATTAACATTTATATAGAAAAAATTAAAAGTGAAACAGACATTGTATTTAAGCAGATGTGATCACATAAAATGTAAATGTGAATGCATATTTTATATCAAAATGGAAATATAGTAAACATACACATTTTTGTGTATATAGATACATAGATATAAAATCTTGTTCCCAAACTGTTTTGACAAAATGAATTTCAATTTTTAACAACTCATGCATATAATTCACAGGTAATTATAACAAAATTCAAACAATTGGCTTCCCCATGAATATAAATTTGCAAATTTGTGAAATGTTGACATGAAAATCATTGTCTCACATTGGAAATAATGTTTATTCTAACAGTAGCTACTACTTGAGATTGTAAGAATATGCAATTCTGAAATGCCTTTTAGAATGATCTCTTTTAAAGATGATATAGTGATAGGATATATGAGCCGAATATAATTTAAAGGCCTTGAATTTTCTCATTCATTCACCTAGCTCTGTATTTTACCATACTCAAAATACTCAGTTGCTTAAGTATCTAAACTGTTCTACACTGAAAAATTAGTGGGGGACTATAAGGAAGCCTGGAGATAGATACATTTCCTGAGTATTTAATGTAAAATAACCTGAAAGATCTTCTGATTTTGTCACTTATCAGCTCTCTAATTTCTGTGTATTATGCAAACCCTCTAAACTCTTATTTATCTATAAAAATAACAAAATAAAGAATTCAATGTCAATGAGTTGTAATAGACAGAATATACATGATGTCAAATTATATGTAAACCTTCATGTAAGGACTTATGATTTAAAATACTGGATGCAATGTACATAATGGTAGCCAGTATTAGTGGATGAAACTACACCATATTGTTTACTAACAGGTATTAAGAATTTTTAATATTCTAGGGAAAGGAACTACACAGAATTCAGTCATTGAAAGAGTTAAAGTCTTAAGAAAAAGGAAAAAACCTGAGAGATGTAAACATAACTACAATATAAGACATATATCATATATGAGATACTCTATTTAAACTTTCCAAGGGGATCTGACTCATTTTTGGAGATACAACAAAACTGCTACCTAGAAAAGCTATTGATATACAAAGACTAAGTATTAATAAGATGAAAATATGAACCTTTCATGGAGACAGAACAACAGGTACAAATGTCCAAAGTCAAGAGTCTAGTTATTTGGACAACTGCAAAAAATTCGTCATGACTGGAAGGTGGAGTGTAAGGCGGGATTGCTAACAGATGAGTCTAGACATCTAGGAGGGAGCAGGTGAATGTTTGCTTATGTGTTTCCCTAGGGACTTCTGATTTTATCCTGATGTTGAATGTAGAGTCTAAAGATTTTTATTTAGTATAGGAATATTCTCATGTTTGTGCTTTATAAAGATGACTTTGACTAGATATTAAAAGTAGACAAACTATTTAGTGGGCCATTACAGCCACGCATGGGAGAAATGATGAGCCAATGGCCCGAAATAAAGTGGATATAGTGTCTATGAAGATAAGTGGGCAATGGACAAGTTAAAGGAAGAATGAGATGATTTGAATGGGAGGACCATGTATGGTAAGCTGAAGTAGTAGGCTTTTCTCACTTGGGCAAGTGAATGATGATTTCTGAGACAGAAGGAAGGCAGACAACATAGAAATATTTAATCGCAATGGGAGAAGTGTAATGGTGTATTCTTTTTTTTGATGCGTTGACTTTAAGAGGAAATAAAAATTGTGGAAAATCTGACAACTTCTTGGCTACGTTGAGCTTCCTTCCTCCTGTGAAACAACATCATGGTGCAATCACATTCCTTACTCTTTGTGAAACCTACAATAACTTATATGAGACTTTTGAAATCACAACTAAGACTTTACATCTCTTCTCAGTTTGCTCTTATCAAGTATGACACACAGTCTGTCAACTTCAGGAAAGTGTAAAGTAATTAGACAAAGTTTTGAGAAACCAGACTTCAGTAGTTTCATTTCACTAAATATAAAGATAAATCATCTTTAAACAATTGAATGTGTCAGGATACTTTCTAATTAAATTCAAAGAATTTAAGAAAATTTCTTAAGATTATGAAATGCTTTCCTCATTAAAATCAGTGTGATAAATTTTATTAAAAATTTAAAGTCTAATTTTCCACTTACTAACTCTCTCATAGTACAACATTATGCAAGGATCCTGATGTTGTCCTGTTTTGCACTTAATAATTGAACCACATAGAAATGCATGCTATTAATTCTCTATTTGCTTTTTCACTTTCACATGGCAATATTTTCAAGTCAGAAGTTTTAGAAAATATCAAAACTGCTAACCACATAGTGAAGTGAATGTTATTTTTTTAATAGTACTTGGGAAATAAGTGAAAATTTTGCCCAAGTACCCACAATGTTCCCTCACTGACCTCGCAAAGTTTTGAGTATATTTATTAAATTCTGAATCACGTGGTTATTTATTGTTTGAAATGCATGGCATCCAAAGTGTAGTTCTGGTAATATTGCATTAATGTATTTATATGACAGTACCAAATCTTACATTATTTCCATTATAATATTTTTACATAGGTCTTTATTTTATTAGTAGACATTTTCAAATCTCTTCTCTTTAGATTACTCCTCACGTATTGAGAAATAACTTAGTGAAGAAGGGTCATGAAATTCTACTTCTGGTGGAGGGCTCAGATTTATCATAATAGAAAGCAGTAGAGCTATTATCTCTAAATGAATGAACAATGAACACAATGATCTTTTTTCTTATGTTAGTTTACCACTATCTTCAATTCATGTTTACCTACTCTTTGCTTCACAACTTCAGTATTTCTGTGACAATCTTTCAAGCATTATTAGATATGCAACTCAGAACTGAAACCTGAATTTTGAGCAACATCAAAAACAAAGCTCCTGGGTTGAAATTTTCTTGTTTATATTTCTAACTAATGGTTCTGAAATGTACTATGATCATTCAAACAGAAGTGATGGTTATGAATGTATTACCTTTTCTTGTTTGCCTCCATTGGGTATGTCTAAGAACCTTGTTTTGAAATATTAGCTAGATTCAACATTAGACTGTGTACTGACTGCATACTTAATGCTCTAGTTATAAGGAGAATGTCTAACTGAAGATATACATGGTAAAGCTTCCACTTTGTAGTGAGTTATTGAAACACCACATGATGGAACAGGCAGGAAAGATAAACCTATTGCAGCATATAATAATGTCCCATCTGCCAGCACTGACAGTCTTTGTTATCTGGTCTTTTCCTCACACAAGGGTCTCTCAATAACTTTGATCACATTATTATTATTCTATCCTACATACATTTTTCATAAGCAATTATTAAGAGCTTTGTTTTTAACAAGAGTACCATGAGTATCACAGTCTTTTTGCACACATTTGCTGGTGCATTTACATATGTGTGGCTTAATGACATTGCAAGCCATACTGAACATAATTCTTGAAAGATGTGATTAGAATTTATGCCCTAATTTCCTAGAGCTCTTACTTCCACCGAGATAAGTAAACATCTTATCACTTTAAGTCATTCATTATAAATTCATGTAAGTTAAATTAGTTTTCAAACTGAATTCAGGAATCACCCAACTGATGAGCATAGTAAATTACTGCACAATGAAGCAGGTTGCCAACTACAGTAGGAATTGTTTACTGAGATTTTTCTGCACAGATCTTAGCACATATAAACAGAGTTAGTTTACCCACTTATCATTTTAACTGCGAAGGCACTATACTGTAAGTGCTATATGTCATTTCTACACTGTGCACATTGGAAGAAGGTGCTTGGTCAGACAATTGCTATAGTTTCTCTGTTTTCTCCCTAAAGCAAATGTAATACACTACCTTAAATGCCAGATGGAAAACTAATTATCTCCAAAACAAACACAGCTGTAGCTAAAATAGTACTACCTTCACAACCAGTATGTCTTAGTCTGGCCTGAAGGAGTATACCTAGAGACAAAAAAGTATAATATTTCCACATCTAGTTTGTCATCTCAGACTGCAAATAAGAAAGCTTATTGTAGGAAGGATAAAAGGAGTTTATTCCTGGTTAGTTTGTAGGGGAGGATTGAGGTTCAAATGTCATGTCCATGACCAAGAATTATAGATCCCAGGGTAGCTCTTATTTTAGGCTATATTAGAATTAGAATGTAGATATTAAAGTTTCCTATCCTCTTTCAGGAGAATCTAAAAGGTGAGATTTTCTAAAGACTAAGTGAATTTTGGCTGATTTTTGTATATTGACTACAGATATTTTAAATATACAGATTAATAAATTTACCTATTAATTTAACATATTTTATTGAAAACCTCCTATATGCCAAGCATCATATTAAGTACTAAGAACTCGGTGGTAAACAAAAGGAAAAACAAATCTCTGCTTTCCTAGAGTTTACACTGCAGTTAATGAAGATGAACAGCATAAAAACAAATAAAATATAGACTGTAGTAGGTGGCATTGACTGCTATGGGGAAAAATTAAGCAGAAAAAGGGATATTAAATATTAGAGAGTAGAGGTTGCAATTTTACGGAAGAATGCAAGCAAAGCCTCCTTGAGTAAGTAATATATGTAAAAACCTGAAGGAAGTAAGAAAGTGAACTAAGGGATTTATAGAAAGAGGAAAGAACATATTAAAAGCTCATGAGGTGAAAACATTCTTGGTATGTTTCAGGAACACCAGAGAGGTTAATGATTCTGGAAAAAAATATGAGGAGAATATGAATAATAGGATATGAGTTTTGAGCATTAACAAGGAAACAAATAATGTGGGGCATTATCAACCACTGTGATAATTCTGACTTTGAAAGGGTTAGAAAAGCATTAAAGGATTTGGCCAAAAGTTTAAACATGATCTGACTTACATTTTAAAAGAATCATTCTGGCTGCTGTTATGAGATTAAGTTGATGAGGGCTACAGGAGGGGTACAAGTAAAGGGTGTGTTTTGATCAGTCAAGTAAGAGATGATGGTAGCCTTCACCAGGGTGAAGGTCATGGTATTGGTGAGCAAAGGCTGAATTTTGGATGAAAGCTGAATGTATATTTGCATAGAATTTGCAAGTAAATGTGCCAATGAGAAAAAGAAATGACTCAAGAAGGATGCAGGGGAGATAAAGAAGGATTGTTGGAGTAACATTTGTGAGTATAAGAGAGTAGACAAACTCTAACACACAAAGGCTTGGCCTTGGATAGGAGCCAAGGACATTTATGTAGCAGTGAGTGAAAGGGAGAGTATATGTCACAAATGCTGCTCATGAAGTAACTTTTTCTATTGCTTCTATTTTTCCCAGAGAAAGAGAAAAGAAAATAAACAGATATGACTGACTAAATGGTTTCTGGGCATATTTAGAAGCTCACTCTCATTTAAGATTAGTGGGCATGAGTTTAAAAATCATGTAGTTAACACATGCTTTACCAGCCACATTTAGCTGTGCACCTGTGGCATGAAATAGGTTTACAGCTGCATTTAACCTGGGCTGTGTATTAGTCACAAAATTAGTGCCAGAGCTCACAAGCCTAAGGATCAGATCTAGATCTAATGGGCTCACCTTGCTTGGTGTAGCTTCCAACACCTCTTGGAAATGGAAAACTCTCTTCTATCAAGACTACATTTTCCAGTCAGATTTTAGCATAGTTTGATTAAGGCTCAAGACATAAATTTAGATGTTTTTAAAGAAGAGTTTATTTATTATGTCACTTTCAGTATGTAATTAATGTGTCACATTATAAATATACAGTTTATTATTTCATTTCAGCACAATAATAATATCACTTGGTAATTTTAAATACAATATTTAAAGCATCAATTTTCTTTAAAAAAATTTTTTTTAACGTCTATATTGGAGTATAATTGCTTTACATTGTTGTGTTAGTTGCTGCTGTATAACAAAGTGAATCATCTATACTTATACATACATCCCCATATCTCCTCCCTCTCACATCTCTCTCCCACCCTCCCTATCTCACCCCTCTAGGTGGTCACAAAGCACCGAGCTGATCTCCCTGTGCTATGCGGCTGCTTCCCGCTAGCTATCTCTTTTACATTTGGTAGTGTATATATGTCCATGCCACTCTCTCACTTCATCTCAGCTTACTCTTCCCCCCCCCACATGTCCTCAAGTGCATTCTCTACATCTGCATCCTTATTCCTATCCTGCCCCTAGGTTTTTCAAAACCATTTTTTTCTTTTTTAGATTCCATATATATGTGTTAGTATACAGTATTTGTTTTTCTCTTTCTGACTTACTTCACTCTGTATGACAGACTCTAGGTCCAGCCACCTCACTACAAATAACTCAGTTTCATTTCTTTTTATGGCTGAGTAATATTCCATTGCATATATGTGCCACATCTTCCTTATCCATTATTCTGTCGATGGACATTTAGGTTGCTTCCATGTCCTGGCTATTGTAAATAGTGCTGCAGTGAACATTGTGGTACATGACTCTCTTTGAATTATGGTTTTCTCAGGGTATATGCCCAGTAATGGGATTGATGGGTCATATGATAGTTCTATTTTTAGTTTTTTAATGAAGCTCAATACTGTTCTCCATAGTGGCTGTATCAATTTACATTCCCACCACCAGTACAAGAGGGTTCCCTTTTCTCCGCACCCGCTCCAGCATTTATTGTTTGTAGATTTTTTGATGATGACCATTCTGACTGGTGTGAGGTGATACCTCACTGTAGTTTTGACTTGCATTTCTCTAATGATCAGTAATGTTGAGCAACCTTTCATGTGTTTGTTGGCAATCTGTATATCTTCTTTGGAGAAATGTCTGTTTAGGTCTTCTGCCCATTTTGGGATTGGGTTGTTTGTTGTTTTTTTTTTGATATTGAGCTGCATGAGTTGCTTGTATGTTTTGGAGATTAATCCTTTGTCAGTTCCTTCATTTGCAAATATTTTCTCCCATTCTGAGGGTTGTCTTTTTGTCTTGTTTATGGTTTCCTTTGCTGTGCAAAAGCTTTTAAGTTTCATTAGGCCCCATTTGTTTATTTTTGTTTTTATTGCCATTTCTCTAGGAGGTGGGTCAAAAAGGATCTTGCTGTGATCTATGTCATAGAGTGTTCTGCCTAAGTTTTCCTCTAAGAGTTTGATAGTGTCTGGTCTTACGTTTAGGTCTTTAATCCCTTTTGAGCTTATTTTTGTGTATGGTGTTAGGGAGTGTCCTAATTTCATTCTTCTGCATGTAGCTGTCCAGTTTTCCCAGTACCACTTATTGAAGAGGCTGTCTTTTCTCCATTGTATATTCTTGCCTCCTTTATCAACGATAAGGTGACCATATGTGCATGGGTTTATGTCTGGGCTTTCTATCCTGTTCCATTGATCTATATTTCTGTTTTTGTGTCAGTACCATCATGTCTTGATTACTGTAGTAAAGCATCAATTCTTTTAAAGTTATCATTAGAACTTCCTGCTAGTCTACTTAGTATTTGACTGCCTAAAGTTGATAATTTTATTATATTCTCTATCAGTAAGAAATATTAAGTTATAAATTTAAAAATTTCCATGTGTCATGATTTCATTGCTAAACAAATCATTTAGGATAGCGATGTTAACATCCAGAAAAAAAATTGATATGCTATACATGATATGATACACTTGTATAAGATATGATATACATTATTATATATGTATGTTATAATATATATGTATATATAAAATCAAGTTTCCCTGGAGTTATTTTTGGATATTGTCTACCTAACCTCAAACCCCATCTAGCTCATAAACTTTCTAAAAAAGAAAGAGACTAATTAACTGAGTTTTGTTAAGAAAGAAGGAAGTGACTCCAATTACTTATCTCTCCATTTCACAACCCCACTCTTGGGCTCAGCTGTGGTCAATACTCTTAGAATACAAGTGTTTTTTGTTTAGGAAACATCAGTTAGGACTAACACAATATTAACAGTTCCTCTAGAACATGATTCAAAATGCGTTATATAATTTGTTTAAAAGCTTGACAGTATAAAGTAACCCTAGCTAGGTAAGTAACAGCCAAATTCTGCAACTTGTAGGTGATTTTAAATATTTGAGTCACTTATGGCCACTTGAGACCACTGAATGCTAAAAACAGGTAACATAATCAGATTTGCAATATCAAAGTTAGTCTGAATGCTTCTTGACAAAAAGATTGAAGGAAACATACCTTAACATAGGAAGATGGATGAGACGCTAATGAATCTACATGGAAAAATAGTAATGTCATTTCCAAAAAAGGTCATGTCAGAGAAAATACAAAGAAAAATCAGAGGTAAAACTGTCAGAGATTGAAAATGGAGGGTAGTGAGGATGGGGGTATCAACAGTGACTTCTTACTCTTTGGCTTGTGTGATTGGATGGATGGTACTGACATTCATAAGACTGGAAAACACAAGCAAAAATTATGTTTGAGAAGAAATATTAATTTTTCTGAGGCTGATAGATAACAGGGTGTTGTTCAGTCATCCGTTTCAAAAATGTTACTTGAGAAGCTAATTGTAAAGGTCTATACCTCAGAAGAGATTTTAGGCTAAAAATGTAAACATGAAAGTCATCTTCATATGGCAATATGTGACCTAATTTACATGGGTGAAAGAAGTTACGGAGAAAATACGGATGGAGAACTGAGAAGAAAAAAGGCCACAAGACTGTTACACGACAGGTTATGCAAAAATTAGAGGAAAATGCTGCTAAAAGGAGATTGAGAGGAATAAAGTTTTAGGCTGAAAACCGAGGGGCTATGTCATGGACACGAAGGTAAAGGAATGTTAAAAACAGTAAGCAAACAACAATGTGGAATCATTTTCAGAGGTTAAGTACATTTGAGAAAAAAAAAAATGTCAAATTAACTTTGATGGAAGACTTTTTTGTTATTAGCCATGATTGTCTAGATAGAGAAATGGAAGTGGAAGTGTATTTAGAATGGTTTGAAGACCAAGTGGGAGATGAGGACATGAAGGCTGTCTATTTTGAAATGAAGCTGTTGGTTTTGATATGGTTTACTTGACATAGTATGTAATAGATTTGGAAGCCTCTGAAGGAGAATATGTATGGGACAATAAGGAGAGTTAAAGAAAAATAGATCCTTTAGATTGCTTAAAAGGCTGGAGGAGATGAAATCCAAAATATTGTAAAAAGGAGGAAAGGCAGGGAAAATTACACTATTTTAAGCTGGATATAAGTAGGCTGGGTGCAGATATAGTTAAGTTTGTGTATTTGCTGCAGGAAGTTTAAAAATAATCTATTTAACAAGTGGGAAGTCAATATAACTCAGGATTGGATTGAGATTGCTAGAAAAAATTGTAAGAATATTTATCAGTACTTATGATGTGATTTGAGGTTTGCAATCTTGAATCAGTAGTGGAGCCCTTCTATCCTGCTGTGGAGTGTGCTAAGGTACTTAGGTATAGGCATATAGAAAGAAAATAGAAAGTTTTCCTAGTTTTATGCTCTGCTTAAATGGTAGGACCAAATGGCAGAGGAATAAGTGATTTTAGGTAATGGCAAGAGTGCTATTAAAATAGTGGTACTTATAATCTTATAAGGAGGTCAATTAAAGAGAATGCTGATGAACTGGAAGAAATATAGAAAGTCAGTATACTGGAGAATCCTATGAGATCAAAGAGCAATTGTCATAGACGTAGTTGCACAAACTAACTGAAAAGAGAACACACTGTGGGGTGCTGGAATTCACACTATAGGAGGAAGTTCTGGGTGGTAACAAGGTCAACATTGTAACAGAGCACCAAGGGACTTCAAGAAAGTGATTATGAAAAGAAGAGATCATCGGAATGAGAAAATAGGGAACGTAATCCTTAATCTCAGTGTCTTCCTGAATGAACGCAGGGCTTGACCTGAAGCCTGAGAACAAAAAACAAACAAACAAAAAAAGTTCTCAAAAAAGGCTCTGCAATCTATCTCTTTTTTTTTTTCTATAACATAAGGAAAAGATATTAGACTCATTAGTTGAAAGAAATGGGGATACATGACAAAAATTCCATTTTTTAATCCTGAAATTCATTGTGTGTGAAGGAAAAACAATTGAGAGAAAGGAAGTGAGAGAAGATTGGGAGTTTGGGACTGACATATGCACACTGCTATATTTAAAATAGATAACCAACAAGGACCTACTGTATAGCACAGGAAACTCTGCTCAATATTCTGTGATAACCTAAATGGGAAAAGAATTTGGAAAAGAATAAACACATGCATATGTGTAACTGAATGACTTTGCTGTTCACCTGAAACTAACACTAGCATTATTAATCAACTATACTCCAATATAAAATAAAATTTTAAAAAAATTGTAGGAAAGTAGCTAGCCATGAAACTACAATTTTAGAAGGTACTTTGTAAAGCTTTGAAAGGAAAGGGTATATTTCTTGGTCAGAAACTAGAAGTCATCGGATATTGTGGAGACAATGGTTTGGTAAATGTTTGGCCAGGTAGAGGGTCCTATATTTTAAGGGGAGATTGAAAAGAAGAGTGAATGAAAAACTCAATTGATCCTTAACAGTCACTTTGAGGTTGTAAACATACAGCCAAGTTTCTGTAGGTCTTATGTGTCTCAGCTTGGCTGCTGATGAAGCAAAACTCCAGCACCCCACAAACTCTACTGCCTCAAATATGGCTATGTTAATCTCAAGATTGACATTTTAATTTTGAATGGTGTGAAAGAAAAAGAATTAGAAACAGCAAATAATCTTCACCAATTCATGAAGATTATTATGGACAATACAGTTGCTTAATAATATATTTTTACATAAAATAGTCTATATGTAGATTTCATATATAGATGTAAAAATATTTTAGCAGGAAAAATAATCATTTCAACTTTTTCTTTGGTTGTTAATAGAAATTCTTGCAACATTAGTGAATATTTAAAGGGCTGAAACTGTGATTATCCAACAACTGTGGAGATTCCTAACCTTGCTGTTGGATGTATACGTGAACAGTAACAGCTGTTGTTTTTCCAGTATTATTAATGATTTCCCTCTCATTTCTAATTCATGCAGAAGTCACTGTCAAAATGCCAGCATAGATATTCTGAAAAACTGTGTCCTGGTAGTCATCAAATTAAGAGAAAAATCCTAATAGAGTATTAAATAGATGCAAAGCTCTATGCTAGTGTGCAGGAACAAAAATAAGTTCAAAAAACATAGATTTCCTAAAAAAAAAAAAATGAAGTTGCCTCAAAATGGATATATGCATGATTATTTAAATAATTATATATTTATTTCATGTGTAATCAATAATTTTATGAAATCACTAATTTAGACAAAGTAAAAGTCAATACCTAATTAAATACCAAATTGTAGTATGGATAATCAAATATATGAATTCAGGAAAGTCAAATTTTAAGTTCTATGGAGTCAAAATGAATACAACCTTACAATGAATTAATTTATACGTCGATTCCTCTCAATTCACATGGATATACAACTTTATAGTTTTCTTGCAGCAATTTCCATTAATTATTTCAAGTGTATAGATACCAAAGATGAGTAGTCAGTAGTTAATACACTCATTCAATATATGTTGATTGAACATCTACTATGTGCTAGACAAATATTGGGAATTGGTGATTGCTGAGATTTTTCTAGTAATGACTGGGAACTTCAAGTCAGATGCAAAGACTGTGTTTTATTTATTTCTTCTGTAAAACTATATAACGATATTTTAATAGAGTCTGAGTAAAAAAGAAATATGGCTTCGTATTGAAGCCTGAAGTCAGTGGAGTCCATGGATTCAATGAATGTCATTATAATTTTCAGTTTTACTTCATAATTATAGACTTAGTATTTTCAATAAAATAAAAGTTCTTTTCAAATTAAATATTTTGATCAAGTAGACACTAGCTACGTAGGTGGGGGAGAGGAGCAAAACAGGAAGGTTTTGGGACTTTTGACTGCAATTTTCTCATGTCAAAAATATATGTCATCCAATGAATCATTTTTACTAAGAAATTTTGCAGTAAAAAGTGATCCTCAAATATACCACAACAGTAAGCTTATTTTCCATTTAACGTCCAATAACATCAACGTATTATCTCATGCTTTGGGAAATACTTATTTAACAAACTCTACGAGGCTTGTCTAATGATAGTTTAGAAGATAAAGAATAACACCAGATCTGCTGTTTAGATTGATATCTCATGCAATGAGTGTGATAAGGGACAGGACCAACCAATCTGATAGGAAACTTCTGGGGATTATTTGGTTCCTCAGGGCCTTGGTGTTCTCCATTGCAGCAGAAATGGTGTAAGCTATATTATGTACATCGTGTAGTTTACCTGCCATTTGGTTCTGAGATTAGATAGACAACTTACTTTCATAATGTAGCTATTTCCAGTGAGTAAGAGATACCCTTAATCCAGCCAGCTTCCAGAGACGTAGGCTCAATAAATAAATCAAAGCAACTTAAAGTCACTATTAATAAAATGCTAATGAGTTCCAGGATCTTTTATTTATTCTTCCAGAGTAATTTTTTCTCCAAGGGGAAAAAAAAAGTTTCCCCTCTAGTAACAATTCAGTCATATCTTTCTCCCAAAAGTCTGTCTAAGGGAAAATTGCCTTATAATGTCAAAAAAAGTTTTCATCAAATCCAGTGAAATAAAGAATAATATTGAGAAAACAAAGTCCTGGGTGTGAATATTTGTGAGTCACTGTCTCAGGTGATGTTTTCAAAGTTTAATTCATACAGGTCAACTGCAGTTAGCAGAATTAAACATAAGCAAACATTTCTTGTAATGAGTAATGCACTTTGGTCAATCAACAAAAGTGCTTAAATCTATTGCAAAAATCAAATTACAGATTTTCACTTCCTTTTAATCTCACTAGTTTGAAGATTATTTTGGAGTTAAAAAGACACAACATATGTCTAATGTGTTGGTGATATTCCAGCTTTGGAAACACCTCCTATTTCTGCTTTGTACATAGGACTTCTGATTTACACAATTGTACTAGAACACAGGCATTATATTGAACTTGGTTAAAAAAAAAAAAAAAATGAACTCTTTGCCTCAGTGTCCTGGTACCATGAGTAAAAGAGGAAAAGCAGGAAATGTATTTGCTTAGATGCAATTATCTTAACGTTTCTAATTAAACAAGTATGCAGTTCAAAGCAATTTTTTTCTGTCTTGTGTGAGAAGTGTCTTTTTTTCCCCTCTTTTTATGTCCTTCCATTGAATGGGAAATCTGTCTGGGGACCAGCTTATATTTTCTTTTTTTCAAAATTGCTTCTATAATGTTCTTTCACGTATAATGTCCTTTTCCTAATGATACTAAGGAGTTTGCCAAGCTATTACAGTTTTGGTTGTAATTGCGCTAAAAATGTTCATTAATTTTGAATGATATATTAAAGATATTCACTCTCTGTCTCTTCCATTTACTCTGATTTTATTTTATGTTCATCATTTTATCTAATTAAGGATAGAAGTAATTTATTTTTTGATAAAGGAGTAAGCAAGTGGAGGACATTTTCTAGGGCTATTCTGACCCAGCACACCTAAAGTAATTAATATTAATATAAGGTTGACCTTTATGAAAAGAAAGTTTGGGTTTTATACATAGTATTTAGAGGAAGAGAGCAGGTCAAATTTGATTCCTCACCCAAATTTAACCATATCTATTATTCTCTCTATTACTCTATTGTGGTAGATTGCAAAATTAGCACAAAACATTCTCCTTATATATCCACACTAGCAATTACTTTCCTCTCATTAAAAGGTGGAATCTTTTTTCATCCTTTGAATTCAGGCTGACTTCACATCTTGCTTTGGTGAAAGGTATAGCAACAAACATGACAAAGGCATAATCTTGGAAAGTGATTGCACACCAGGGCTTGTCTTCTCTTTCTGCTTTTGACATGTTGCCAATGTATAAACAAGCCTGGGTTACCTTTCTGGAGGATGAGAGACAACATGGTGAGAAGCCCTGATCTACAGCCACCCAAGCCAAATCCTTCATAAACCAGAACCAGCTGATTGCAGATTCATGAGCCAACTGGCCCAGATTAGAGACGTGCATGTGACCCCAAGTGGCTCATCTACTTGTTGTAGACTAAATCCATGGTTTGGATGATAACTTATACTGTAAAATCTAACTGATACTTGAGTGAATTCTGGTTATGGCAGATAGATTCTGATTCTTTTAAAGCCACTGATTCTGTTGTAACATATCTTGCTTCAGAATGGTGGAAATTCAGAGCAAATAAAACAAACAAGACAAAAAATGTAATGTGATTTCTTGTCTTGGTAAGCCCCAACTCTGTCCCTCTCTGTATTTCTGAATGTAATACACTCCTGCTTATCCATTTGTCACCAAAATCCAGATGCCTGATATTCAGAATCATTTTCACCTGCTTTTCTCTCATTTGATCAGCCATTAGTGATCTGGATCTTCTCAGTCCCATTCATTCTTTCTATGCAGAAATGTCCCATCCTTACAGTGACCAGGTCTCCATCCCACCTCCAGCCCTCAGTATGGCCAAAACACACAGGGAAATTATACATAATTATATGCCCAACATATTTAAACTGCCTCAAAGGACACATTGGGAAGCTAGGAAAATGAAGAGCAAACAGTAACTCTCAAAAAAATTTATATCTACACCTCCTCAAATAAGTAGCCATAGGGAGTGAGGGAGTATCAGAAAGAGTAGGTTTAAAAGAGGATTACACAGACCATGAACTATTACATAATGTGCAGGAATCCTTAAGCTATAAGGCAAGAAGAACCTGAGCTATGTAAACATAGCCGTTAGAAATCTAAATTTACCTTTTGAAATTTTTCATAAAAACACCCCTCTAAGGAGAGAAAACTTAGCATTTGGGCTGATTAAAGATACAGGGAGCTAACAAGTTAAAGCCAGAGAAATTAAGATCATGTTTAACTGTACGACAGTAATAATTATTGCTGTCATTTTATGAGCCGCTTACATATTGAGGGCTAATTGCCAAGCAATATAATAGCAATTGCATTTATCACTATTTATGATTCAAAATTAGTATCTGCTTTATTTGTTGATAACACATTGCATATATATGCAGGTGTGACTGTAAGGTAATAAATTTGAATCTATGAGTCACATATTCAAGTTATCCATATTATTGTGTAGTTAGTTCTTTCCTTCTCCTGTCTCCAGAGTTTGGTTCAAGTAGTATGATAACAATTAACATGTTAATGAATTGATTTAAGCGAGTATTACTTTATGGCAGTTGAAGAAAAAAATCAGATCCTTGGTTAATTTTTAAAATCAGATTATTTTAAATTATTCCATCAAAGTTGCCCTTTGGTTTTACCAGTTTGTAAAGTTAAAATAATTTTGTTTACAAGTAACCGCATTTTACTTCAAGACAACATGAGAAAATAAGGGATTGTATTAGAGAGACACAGGGAGCTTAGGAATAAATTTTAGAACAAAACTTTACTAGGACCTAAAATAGCACCTGCATAAACTGCAGCTACATGCAGCTCAGTGTACCTTTAACTCTCTTTGTCTTTCTCCTCATCCTTTTGCTTTCTTCACTCATCTTTCCATTTTTGTCAGTTTCAGATTTAACCATCTTACATTGACAACCTCTGATTGTTTTAAATACTCTTTAGACTCTGGCATATTTTAACAGAAGTAAAACATGGGTTATATGTATCTTGTTTTATGAAACATTCCCTAATAAGCATATATAAAATAGTTTTTAATACTTCAATTTTAATGTACAAAATAAGATTTCAAGGGGCTTGCCCTTGTTAGTGTCTGGGTCAATAATTAAATAGACATACTGTTTAAGAAAATATGTCTATTTAATAAAAATAAATATAAACAAACGGGACCTAATTAAACTTAAAAGCTTTTGCACAGCAAAGAAAACCGTAAACAAGATGAAAAGACAACCTTCAGAATGGGAGAAAATATTTGCAAATGAAGTGATGAACAGAGGATTGAACTCCAAAATATACAAACAGCTCATGGATCTCAATATCAATAAACAAACAACCCAATTAAAAAATGAGCTGGGGGCTTCCCTGGTGGTACAGTGGTTGAGAATCTGCCTGCCAATGCAGGGGACACGGGTTCGAGCCCTGGTCTGGGAAGATCCCACATGCCGCGGAACAACTGGGCCCGTGAGCCACAACTACTGAGCCTGTGCGTCTGGAGCTTGAGTGGCCCCCGCTCGCCGCAACTAGAGAAAGCCCTCGCACAGAAACGAAGACCCAACACAGCCAAAAATAAATAAATAATTTTTAAAAAAACCAAACAAACAAAAAAATGGGCTGAAAACGTAAATAGATATTTCACCAAAGAAGACATACAGATGGCCAAGAGGCACATGAAAAGATACTCAACATCACTAATTATTAGAGAAATGCAAATCAAAACCACAATGAGGTATCACCTGACACTGGTCAGAATGGCCATCATCAAAAAAACTACATTAAAAAAAAAAAAAAAAAACCTACAAACAATAAATGCTGGAGAGGGTGTGGAGAAAAGGGAACCTTCTTACACTGTTGGTGGGAATGTAAATTGATACAGCCACTATGGAGAACATTAAGGAGGTTCCTTAAAAAACTAAAAATAGAACTACCATATGACGTAGCAATCCCACTACTGGGTATATACCCTGAGAAAACCATAATTAAAAAGGAAACATGTACCCCAATGTTCATTGCAGCACTATTTACAATAGCCAGGACATGGAAACAACCTAAATGTCCAAAGATAGATGAATGGGTAAAGAAAATGTGGTGCATATATGCAGTGGAATATTACTCAGCCATAAAAAGGGATCAAATTGGGTCAGTTGTAGAGAAGTGGATGGGCCTAGAGTCTGTCATACAGAGAGAAGTAAGCCAGGAAGAGAAAAACAAGTATCGTGTATTAACACATATATGTGGAATCTAGAAAAATGGTATAAATGAACCTATTTGTAGGGCAGGAATAGATATGTAGACATAGAGAATAGACATATGGACATGGTGGGGGAAGGGGAGGGTAGGACAAATTGGGAGATTCGGTTTGACATAAATACACTACCATGTGTAAAATAGATAGCTAGTGGGAACATGCTGTATAGCACGGGGAGCTCAGCTTGGTTCTCTGCGATGACCTAGATGGGTGGGATGTGGGTGGTGGGAGGGAGGTCCAAGAGGGAGGAGATATAGGTATACATACAGCTGATTCACTTCATTGTACAGCAGAAACTAACACAATATTGTGAAACAATTTTTCTCCAATAAGAAAATAATAAAATAAAATAAAATAAGTAAATATTTCAAACAATATTCAGTCCACAGTTAAACAATGGCAGCCATAGCTTTACTTAAGTAAGGCTTTTTGGGTCCAAGGATAAGGAAAAGTATGTTGGTTGAAAAGACTTAGGATATTCTTATAGTTAGTGATACCTTGGGAAACTAAGGCATATCTTGTTTTGAGTTAAACTCAGAGAGAGAAACTTTTACAAGTATTTTTTTTTTTAATTGCTTATCTGATACACTTTATCAGACAAAGAAAACCTTGCTTTCTAATTCTCTTCAACTCTTACTCCCATTACAACTCCATAATAATTGATGGATTAGAGGTTTCTAATTTTTCATTTCTATAGTCCAGTCAGTCCAAGGATGGGTAGAACTTAGAACATGAAAAGCCTGGAATTTAGAAAAGTACATTAATACAATAGAAAGATAAATATAATAAGATGTTATAAGTAGAAAGTACAATGATCAGATTTTGGTTTTGAAGTAGATTTTATCTTTGCTTTGTCATTAATGACATTAATGGTAATAGATGATTATATAATACTCTTTAAAGAATAAATTTAGTGCCCTCTTAGGAGTATTCAGGGACAAATCTGGTGTCATGAAAGAGTCATATAACATTCTAAATGAAATTTCACACATATTACATTCATATATAGTAAGTGAAGAAAACAGGGTAAAGCTCTTAGTAAATAAGTATTTCAGAGACAAAAATAAATATTGGATGTGGAGTTGGCAGTCCTAAAAATTAATTTTTCAAATGTATTATTATTGTTTGTATATTGCAACAGTAGTATTCCAAAAACATGTATTTTAGATGAATATAGATATGATCCATATAACAAGATTGTTGTGTGTATTACTCCTGAGGTTTATTGTGTGTGTCTGTGTGTGTGTGTGTGTGTGTGTGTGTGTGTGAGATAATACTTTATGTCTTTACATTCTCAATAATTTTTATTTTTTTAACAACTTTATTGGAGTATAATTGCTTTACAATGCTGTGTTACTTTCTGCTTTATAACACAGTGAGTCAGCTATCCGTATACATATATCCCCATATATACTCCCTCTTGCATCTTCCTCCAGTCCTCCCTATTTCACCCCTCTCGGTGGTCACAAAGCACCAAGCTGATCTCCCTGTGCTATGAAGCTGCGTGGCACTAGCTATCTATTTTATATTTCGTAGTGTATATATGTCCCTGTCACTCTCTCACTTCGTCCCAGCTTATCCTTCCCCCTCCCCATGTCCAAAAGTCCATTCTCTACGTCTGTGTCTTTATACCTGCCCTGACCCTAGGTTCTTCAGAACCATTTCTTTTTTTTTTTTTTTTTTTTTAGATTCCATATATATGTGTTAGCATATGGTATTTGTTTTTCTCTTTCTGACTTACTTCACTCTGTATGACAGTCTCTAGGTCCATCCACTTCACTACAAATAACACAATTTAGTTTCCTTTTATGGCAGAATAATATTCCATTGTATATATGTGCCATATCTTCTTTATCCATTGATCTGTAGATGTACACTTAGGTTGCTTTCCTGTTCTGGCTATTGTAAATAGAGGTGCAATGAACATTGTGGTACATGAGTCTTTTTGAATTATGGTTTTCTCAGGGTATATGCCCAGTAGTGGGATTGATGGGTCATAAGGTAGTTCTACTTTTAGATTTTAATGAAGCTCAATACTGTTCTTCACAGTGGCTGTATCAATATACATTCTCACCAACAGTGCAAGAGGGTTCCTTTTTCTCAACACCCTCTCCAGGATTTATTGTTTGTAGATTTTTTAATGACGGCCATTCTGACTGGTATGAGGTGATACCTCATTGTAGTTTTGATTTGCATTTCTCTAATGATTAGTGATGTCAAGCATCCTTTCATGTGTTTGTTGGCAATCTGTTTATCTTCTTTGGAGAAATGTCTATTTAGGTCTTCTGCCCATTTTTGGATTGGGTTGTTGGATTTTTGATATTAAGCTGCATGAGCTGTTTGTAAATTTTGGAGATTAAACCTTTGTCAGTTGCTACATTTGCAAATATTTTTTTCCCATTCTGAGGGTTGTCTTTTCATCTTGTTTATGCTTTCCTTTGCTGTGCAAAAGCTTTTAAGTTTCATTAGGTCCCATTTGTTTATTTTTGTTTTTATTGCCAATTCTCTAGGAGGTGGGTCAAAAAGGATCTTGTTGTGATTGACATCATAGAGTGTTCAGCCAATGTTTTCCTCTAAGAGTTTGATAGTGTCTAGCCTTACATTTAGGTCTTTAATCCATTTTGAGTTTATTTTTGTGTATGGTGTTAGGGAGTGTTCTAATTTCATTCTTTTACTTGTAGCTGTCCAGTTTTCCCAGCACCACTTATTGAAGTGGCTGTATTTTCTCCATTGTATATTCTTGCCTCCTTTATCAATAATAAGGTGACCCTATGTGCATGGGTTTTTCTCCGGACTTATTAATCTGTTCCATTTATCTATATTTCTGTTTTTGTGCCAGTATCATACAGTCTTGATTACTGTAGCTTTGTAGTATAGTCAAAGTCCAGGAGCCTGATTCCTCCAGCGCCGTTTTTCTTTCTCAAGTTTGCTTTGGCTATTTGGGGTCTTTTGTGCTTCCATAGAAATTGTGAAATTTTTTTTCTAGTCCTGTGAAAAATGTCATTGGTAATTTGCTAGGGATTGCATTGAATCTGTAGATTGCTTTGGGTAGTATAGTCATTTTCACAATGTTGATTCTTCCAAACCAAGAACATGGTACATCTCTCCAACTGTTTGTATCATCTTTAATTTCTTTCATCAGTGTCTTATAGTTTTCTGTATACAGGTCTTTTGTCTCCTTAGGTATGTTTATTCCCAGATATTTTATACTTTTTGTTGCAAAAAGTTTGTTTCCTTAATTTCTCTTTCAGATTTTTCATCATTAGTGTATAGGAATGCAAGATATTTCTGTGCATTAATTTTGTATCCTGCTACTTTACCAAATTCATTGATTAGCTCTAGTAGTTTGATGGTAGCAACTTTAGGATTCTTTAGGGATAGCATCATGTCATCTGCAAAAAGTGACAGCTTTGCTTCTTCTTTTCCGATTTTGATTCCTTTTCTTTTTCTTCTCCGATTGCTGTGGCTAAAACTTCCAAAATTATGTTGAATAATAGTGATGAGAGTGGACAACCTTGTCTTCTTCCTTGTCTTAGAGGAAATGCTTTCAATATTTCGCCATTAGGTACGATGTTGGCTATGGGCTTATCATATATGGCCTTTACTATGTTGAGGTAAGTTCCCTCTATGCCTACTTTCTGGAGGATTTTTATCATAAATGAGTGTTGAATTTTGTCAAAAAGAATTTTCTGCATCTTTTGAGTTGATTATATGTTTTTTCTTCTTCAATTTGCTAATATGTTTTATCACACTGATTGATTTGTATATATTGGATAATCCTTGCATTCCTAGGATAAACCCCACTCTTCATGGTGTATGATCCGTTTAATGTGCTGCTGGGTTCTGTTTGCTAGTATTTTGTTGAGGATTTTTGCACCTATGTTCATCAGTGATATTGGCCTGTAGTTTTCTTTCTTTGTGACATCCTTCTCTGGTTTTGTTATCAGGATGATGTTGGCCTCATAGAGTGAGTTTGGGAGTGTTCCTCCCTCTGCTCCATTTTGGAAGAGTTTGAGAAGGATAGGTGTTAGCTCTTCTCTAAATGTTTGATAGAATTCACCTGTGTAGCCATCTGCTCCTGGACTTTTGTTTCTTGGAAGACTTTTAATCACAGTCTCAATTTCAGTGCTTGTGATTGGTCTGTTTATATTTTTTATTTCTTCCTGGTTCAGTCTCCAAAGGCTGTGCTTTTCTAAGAATTTGTCCGTTTCTTCGAGGTTGTCCATTTTCTTGGCATATAGTTGCTTGTAGTAATCTCTCATGGTTCTTTGTATTTCTGCAGCGTCAGTTGTTACTTCTCCATTTTCATTTCTAATTCTATTGATTTGAGTCTTCTGCCTTTTTTTCTTGATGAGTCTGGCTAATAGTTTATCAATTTTGTTTATCTTCTCAAGGAACCAGCTTTTAGTTTTATTTATCTTAGTTATTGTTTCCTTCATCTCTTTTTCATTTATTTCTTATCTGATCTTTATGATTTCTTTCCTTCTGCTAACTTTGGGGGTTTTTTGCTCTTTCTCTAATTGCTTTACGTGTAAAGTTATGTTGTTTATTTGAGATGTTTCCTGTTTCTTGAGGTAGGATTGTATTGTTATAAACTTCCCTCTTAGAACTGCTTTTGGGCCATCCGATAGGTTTGGGGCCGTCGTGTTTTCATTGTCATTTTTTTCTAGGTATTTTTTGATTTCTTCAGTGATCTCTTGGTTATTAAGTAATGTATTGTTTAGCCTCCATGTTTTTGTATTTTTTACAGTTTTTTTCCTGTAATTGATATCTTGTCTCCTAGCATTGTGGTTGGTAAAGATACTTGACATGATTTCAATTTTCTTAAATTTAACAAGGCTTGATTTGTGAACTAAGATATGATCTATCTTGGAGAATGTTCCATGAGCACTTGAGAAGAAAGTGTATTCTGTTGTTTTTGGATGGAAAGTCCTAAAAATATCAATTAAGTCCATCTTGTTTAATGTATCATTTAAAGCTTGTGTTTTCTTATTTATTTTCATTTTGGATGATCTGTCCATTGGTGAGAGTGGGTTGTTAAAATCCCCTACTATAATTGTTTTACTGTCGATTTCCCCTTTTATGGCTGTTAGCATATGCCTTATATATTGATGTGCTCCTATATTGGGTCCATAAATATTTACAATTTTTATATTTTCTTCTTGGAATCATCCCTTATCATTATGTAGTATCCTTCTTTGTCTCTTGTAATAATCTCTATTTTAAAGTCTATATTGTCTGACATGAGAATTGCTACTGATGCTTTCTTTTGATTTCCATTTGCATGGAATATCTTTTTCCATCCCCTCACTTTCAGTTTGTATGTGTCCTTAGGTCTGAAGTGGGTCTCTTGTAGACAGCATATATACAGTCTTGTTTTTGTATCCATTCAGCCAGTCTATGTCTTTTGGTTGGAGCATTTAATCCATTTACATTTAGGGTAGTAATCGATATATATGTTCCTATTACCATTTTCTTAATTGTTTTGGATTTGTTATTGTAGGTCTTTTCCTTCTCTTGTGCTTCCTTCCTAGAGAAGTTCCTTTAACATTTGTTCTAAAGCTGGTTTTCTGCTGCTGGATTCTGTTAGTTTTTGCTTGTCTGTAAAAGTTTTATTTCTCTGTCAAATCTGAATGAGATCCTTGCTGGGTAAGGTAATCTTAGTTTCAGGTTTTTCCCTTTCATCACTTTAAAAATGTTCTGCCACTCCCTTCTGGTTTGCCAAGTTTCTGCTGAAAGATCATCTGTTAACCTTATGGGGATTCCCTTGTATGTAATTTATTGTTTTTACCTTACTGCTTTTAATATTTTTTCTTTTATTTAATTTTCGATAGTTTGATTAATATGTGTCTTGGCATGTTTCTCCTTGGATTTATCTTGTATGAGGCTCTGTGCTTCCTGGACTTTATTGACTATTTCCTTCCCCATATTAGCAAAGTTTTCAACTATGATCTCTTCAAATATTTTCTCAGTCCCTTTTTTTTCCCCTTCTTCTTCTGGGACACCTATAATGTGAATGTTGGTGCATTTATTGTTGTCCGAGAAGTCTCTGAGACTGTCCTCAATTCTTTTCATTCTTTTTTCTTTATTATGCCCTATGGTACTTATTTCCACTCTTTTATCTCTAGGTCACTTATCCGTTCTTCTGCCTCAGTTGTTCTGCTATTGATTCCTTCTAGAGAATTTTTAGTTTCATGTTTGTCCTTGTTAAACGTTTCTTGTATTTTCCCCATTCTATTTCCGAGATTTTGGATCATCTTTCCTATCATTACTCTGAATTCTTTTTCAGGTAGACTGCCTATTTCCTCTTCATTTATTTGGTCTGGTGGGTTTTTACCTTGCTCCTTCTCTGCTGTGTGTTTCTTTGTCTTTTCATTTTGCTTAACTTACTGTGTTTGCAGTCTCCTTTGCACAGGCTGCAGGTTTGTAGTTCCCGTTGTTTTTGATGTCTGCCCTCAGTGGCTGAGGTTGCTTCAGTGGGTTGTGTAGGTTTCCTGGTGGAGGGGACTAGTGCCTGTTTTCTGGTGGATGATCCTGGATCTTTTCTTTCTGGTGGTCAGGACTTTGTTCCAGGGTGTGTTTTGGGGTGTCTGTGACCTTATTATGATTTTAGGCAGCCTTTCTGCTAGTGGGACGAGTTGTGTTCCTGTCTTGTTAGTTGTTTGGCATGGGGTGTCCAGCTCTGTAGCTGCTGGTCGTTGAGTGGAGCTGGGTCTTGGCATTTAGATGGAGAGCTCTGGGAGATTTTCACCATTTGATATTATGTGGAGCTGGGAGGTCTCTGCTGGACCAATGTCCTGAACTCGGCTCTCCCATGTCAGAGGCACAGGCCTGACACCTGGCCGGAGCACCAAGACACTGTCAGCCACATGGCTCAGAATAAAAGGGAGAAAAAAAGGAAGAAAGAAAGAAAAGAAGAAAATAAAATAATGTTGTTTTAAAAAAATATAAAAAATTATTCAAAATAAAAAAAATTTTAAAGTAATAAAAAAAAAGAAAAAAGAAAGAAAGAGAGAAGAGAGCAACTAAACCAAAAAACAAATCCACCAATGATAATAAGTGCTAAGAAAGATACAAAAAAAAAAAAAAAAAAACAGACAGAACCCTAGGACAACTGGTAAAAGCAAAACGATACAGACAAAATCACAGAAAGAAGCATACACATACGCAGTCACAAAAAGAGAAAAAGGAAAAAAATATATATGTATATTTAAGAAAAAAGGAAGAGAGCAACCAAATCAATAAACAAATCTACCAATGATAATAAACTCTAAATACTAAACTAAGATAAACATGACCAGAAACAAATTAAATGCACAAAGCAAACCCCAAGTCTACAGTTGCTTCCAAACTCCACCGCCTCAATATTGGGATGATTCATTGTATATTCAGGTATTCCAGAGCTGCTGGGTACATCAAGTTGATCGTGGATATTTAATCCACTGCTCCTGAGGCTGCTGAGAGAAATTTCCCTTTCTCTTCTTTCTTCGTACAGCTCTTATGGTTCAGATTTGGATTTGGCCCTGCCTCTGTGTGTAGGTCACCTGAGGGTGTCTGTTTTTGGCTCTGACATGACAGGGTTAAAGTAGCAGCTGATTAGGGGACTCTGGCTCACTCAGGCCAGGCGGAGGTAGGGGTACAGAATGCAAGGCTAGCCTGCGGCGGCAGAGGCCATTGTGACGTTGCAACAGCCTGAGGCATGCTGTGTGTTCTCCTGGGGAAGTTGTCCCTGGATCATAGGACCCTGCCAGTAGTGGGCTGCACAGGCTCCCAGGAGGGGAAGTATGGATAGTGACCTGTGCTTGCACACAGGCTTCTTGGTGGCTGCAGCAGCAGCCTTAGCATTTCATGCCCATCTCTGGTGTCTGCACTGATAGCTGTGGCTCGCGCCCATCTCTGGAGTTCGTATAGGTGGTGCTCTGAATCCTCTCTCCTTGTGCACTCCGAAACAATGCTCTCTTGCCTCTTAGGCAGTTCCAGACTTTTTCCCGGAGCCTCTCCCAGCTAGCTGTGGCACACTAACCTCCTTCAGGCTGTGTTCACACAGCCAACCCCAGTCATCTCCCTGGGATCTGACCTCTGAAGCCAGAGCCTCAGCTCCCAGCCCCCACCCACCCCAGCAGGTGAGCAGACAAGCCTCTCAGGCTGGTGAGTGCTGGTCAGCACTGATCCTCTGTGCGGGAATCTCTCTGTTTTGCCCTCTGCACCCTTGTTGCTGTGCTCTCCTCTGTGGCTCCGAAGCTTCCCCCCCCCAACCCCCATCTCCGCCAGTGAAAGGGTTTCCTAGTGTGTGGAAACATTTCTCCTTCACAGATCCCTCCCAGAGATGCAGGCCCTGTTCCTCTTCTTTTGTCTTTGTTTTTTCTTTTTTCTTTTTCCCTGCCCAGGTAAATGGGGAGTTTCTTGCCTTTTGGGAAGTCTGAGTTCTTCTGCCAGCATTCAGTAGGTGTTCTGTAGGAGTTGTTCCACATATACATGAATTTCTGATGTATTTGAGGGGAGGAAGGTGATCTCCACGTCTTACTCCTCTGCCACCCTGAAGGTCTCACTCTTGAGGTTTTTGATGGAGTAAAATAACATAATCAAAATATTCTGCAATTGGACTGACTAATGCTATAATGGTGTCTATTTCTTTTAAATTGATACAAGTGGAGGGACAAGATGCATGTATATATTACAAGACAAGCAGTCACTGTCCATACCTCATTTCTAAATTAAAGATAAAACATTTTATGTTCTTCTCTTTCCATTTAATGAATTAAAGATTATAACTGGAAATGTTCCAAAAGTTCAATCTTATGTGAGAATCCATTAAAGAGCATCATCCAAGTCAAAATTTGGAAGAACTTCTTTTCTCCAGGGAGAACTTCAAAAGTACCTTTCTTTTAGAAATAATGTCAATTGCTATAACATTTTAATTCTAATAAATATTACCTTTGTCAGCAATCAGTTATTCACACATGTGGAACTATATCTGGGGTCTTTATTTTATTTCACTGATTTATATGCCTATCACTTGGCCATAAACATTAATAAAAAATAATAAAAATTAAATAATTCTTGAAGTTTTCTTGGAAATTCCAGAGAAATGTCATAGAAAACTACATAGCAGTTTTTTTAAATAATTTGAGTTAAACTGTCATCTTCACAATGTCAAATTGTCACATTCATATAATGGTATGTTTATCCATTTATTTATGTTTTAAATAATTTAAAATGTTTCCATAGATTTTTTTGTACATTTTTTCATGTTACTCCTTTGACACATATGATTCCTGCTGTAACTGTGAAGGGTCTAATCAATGTAATGATTCTCCAAGTGTGTCCCCAATCCAGAAGCAATTCACTTGTTTAATGGTTTAGTGTCAAAGTAAATGAATACAACTTATTTCTGTAGAATGATCTTAAGCTGACACATTTTCTGAAGTCTGCTGTCAGTTCTAATATCTACCTGTTCATTGTGTTATGATTTCCATTAATGGCACTATTTTATTTGCAAATATAACTATTTTATCTTTTATATGTTTTACTTCTTAAATCACTTTTTTTTTCACTTGCTTTTGTTATTGGCCAGGAAGCACAGTGAGCAGGTATCATTCTGATCTTATCTTCTATACGTCTATATTTTCTTCATAAAGTTGAATTGTAATTCAGTAGACAACTCTAACCAATTTTTCATACTTCCTGTTTTTTAAATTCTATTTTAGTTACAATGAACTATTAAACTTAAACCAGCAGTCCCCAACCTTTTTGGCACCAGGGACCGGTTTCGTGGAAAACAATTTTTCCATGGATCGGGGGCAGGGGAGATTTGAGGCAGTAATACGAGCGATGCTTCAGGCAATAACATGAGCTATGGGGAGCAGCAAATGAAGCTTCACCGACTCGCCTGCTGCTCACCTCCTGCTGTGCAGCCTGGTTCCTAACAGGTCACGGACCAGTATCTGTCTGAGGCCCGGGAGTTGGGGACCCTGGCTTAGAATATGCTTTGTTTCTTTATCTAGTAAGTTAAAAAATAATATCTATCTTTTAGATTGTTAATGTTGTGGTGTATTTTAGATTTGATATTGAGGCTCTGGCATTGTTGAGATAATTCGTTTGATCATTATGCTTTATTTGAGGAGACATCATTGAAATCAGTAGGCCAATATTTCATATTGAATTTTCACATTTAAATTTAATAACTAACTGCATTAGGCCTATAATTTTATTTTCATGCATTTTAAAATGTTTTTTGAATTGGTTAATTTAGCTTCAAATAATCAGTTGGGCAATGTTCAATTATTTTTCTTTTGTTTCTTTATTTTGTATTTTATGGAAATATTGTACCTTGAATTTTTGGTACAAGTAAGTTTTTTTTTTTTTTTTTTACTTGGAGAGTTTTGAGAATGAGGAACTTTGATAATAAAGGAGAATTGATAACTTGTGTTTACACACATTGGGTTGTGATGTAGCACTAAGATCTAGTAAGCTGCATGTGTGCGAGACATCTTAACTAGATGTTTAAAACACAGGATTTAAAGGAAAAGAAAATCAACAATAAATTTTATATAGTTTTAAATTATATACACCAAATAGCATCAGTATTTAGATTTTCAAGTATTCAATAATACCTTGAGAATATATACCAAATATAATAGAAAGTTGTTTGAATGAAGGATGAAAAACGGGTGTGGAGATTGGATATGAAAAGGAAAAACAATCTAAAATAAAGCATGAACAAGGTTATGCATTAATATAGAATATGATTGTGCCATGAACTAGAAAGAATAATTTACTCCACTCTGCCCTGACATTAAAAGCAAAAAACAATAAATGTCACCAAAACTAGAAAAAATAGAAAGATTTCCTTTGTTTTGTTTTTAAGAAAATAAATTTATTTGAAACTCTTTTAACTGACAAAGGAAATTATCCTTTAAAATGTTTTCTCTTTTCAGGTAGTTAATCTAGGATTTTAATGTAAAGAAAAAGAACAATTTTCAACAGCCAAAATTGCTCTATTCACTAAATACCACATACATAAAATGAAGTAACAAGTGGATTTTATCTAGTCAAAACATCATGAAATACAGAATTTTATTAAAATATCTGACTAAACCATTAAAGTTTTACCTTAACTACTGGTTTGCCCAGATCATGCAAGTAAATTAGTATATGCATTAAATAAGCATCACATACTCAGAGAACTGGTAGACATTCTTGTCAGATGTTAATATCTATCCATAAAGTGATATTTTTGGTAATGATAGAACAAATATAAGAAAACTTTGATCATTAGTAGTGTTGCCCACTAAATATTTTAATAATTGTTTTATCTTCTTCTGGTATACCTTATTTGATATCACAGTCTACCAAAAGAAAACTAACTATACCACAAATAGGGTTTCAGATAATTAATAATGGATATAAGATCTCATTGCCTATCTTATAATAGTCACAACAGAGAGTTTTTTTCTAACATTTTTCCTAACCTATTTTCTTAGTGAAGGATGATTTGTATGATACTGGTACAGTCCAACCCCAAGGAACCATAAATACAATATAAACAATAATTATTCTCTACACATCTATATTGTCAAAGTTCTTTCACTAAATATGAGAGATTTCTAAGTCAGTGCATACTTTGCTCCCTTTGGTATAGTCACATCAGAAGTGACAACATAGTTTATCCAAATTATGAGATGACTGTAAAAGATCCTGCCCTCTGAGACTTCTTCAGGAACCCAGAGAAGTAAAAGTTTTAGCCTTGTTTGTCCCATGTGGCCTCACCTATCTCTGGCCAAAAATAATTGACCAGTCTTAATATACATAAAGAATCTACAGAGCATAAGTCAATCTATAGACTCAACGAAGCAATAAGATCATTCCATATAGAAGTTTAAGGCTTGTATTAATAGGTCAATTATCAGTGAGTGATGTATGTTCACTTAGAAGGTCATATAAATTTGGGACTGGGGCAGCCATGATTGGGCCATGTTCAATGAAACAAAGACAGTGAGTTTGCTAAGAAGAGAGTTAAATATAAAACCAAAATATTGTCTTTAGTGAATCTGCTCTAGACTTCAACTTTAGCAAGGCATACCTTGTTGTTGCAAACAACCCCCTTTGATATTAAAGCCACTTTGAAAAAAATCTTTCATTAAATCCTTTTTATTATTTTGAAATAATTTTAGATTATAGATGCATTGTGGAGATAGTGCAGAAGGTTCATGTACCCTTCACCCCAATTTCTCTAAAGCTATCATCTTACATAGCAAATGATATGTCTACCAAAAATAAAAATTTAACATCGGTACAATACTGCAGACTTTATTTAAATTTCAATTTTAAATTACTAAGAGATTGAAAAACAAATATAAAAATGAAAATTTTATTTGGACAGCAGTATATTTTGAGAGTTTAGTAACCCAATGAACATTTAATGATTGTTGTTAGAAGTCTTAGGGTTTTGTTTTGTTTTATTTTCAGAGTTCTGTTAGGAGGTTCCATGCACCTTTATCATCTCCTAATTAATGTCTTTGGGACAGTATTAACAGAACCTAATTCAGCATCAGATACAGTACCTAGAACATAATAAGTGCTCATTAAAGATTTCTTGAATTAATTGGTCTTATTCTTCACTTCTGTTAGACCTGGATGATAAATTTCTTATTCTGAAGACACGGAAAAGGGACTTACAAAATGTGTTCCATTTTCCTACTGACCTAAGAAGTGTATGACTCAGGTCCACTGAGCAATGCACCAATCTCCCCACAATAAAGCAGTGAAGACATGTTGAGGAAATAGCAGAAAGCATTTTTGTCTCACTTTCTAACACACTCATCATAAGCCTTAGTGACATAAGTTAGTTTTACATAAAACTACAGGTTTTATCTGTACTCAAATGTGTCAATCTACATTATGGATTAACATCCAAACATTCAATTCTTCACAACAGATCTTACAAAATGTGCTTTAAGGCACGATTTTAAAATTTTAATTCTGCTTCCTTAGCTGGAAAGTCATAAAGTACTGTGTTTTTTGTTTACACATAGTGAATATATTTTACTATATTACCTTTCAAACCAGGATGAACTATTAAAGACAAGTGAGAAGTTACTAGGGGAAAAAATGAGTGTGTGGGGGTGTGTGTCTGTGTACATGTGTGTGTGAAAAAACTGTATCTGAGAGGAAAAACATCATTCCAATTAAATGCTGAAAATATTTTCCTAAGCAAGACTGAATTTAAAGACATTATTCTTCAGGTTCTAGTCTGTTATCTCTCTCTTATTAATTAGATATTAAGTTTAGAAAATTGAACAACCTCAGCACACTTATTTAATATTTCTACTGCTTTATGTCTCATTTGATCTTTTAAGAAAATGTTCTAAAAATAATAAAAATTTTCATAAATACTTTTTTTGAAATTATGAGGAGACTGAATAGAATACAAATTGCATGGATTCATCGAAAATGTTTACTCTGAGAACTCCAGTGCTCTTTAACTGCTTCTAAAGAAGCATAGAGAGCAAAGAAATAGACCTCTAGTGCACCACATAGTGACTGCATCAAATAAATCCCCAGAGATTCAGCTTTCTTAAAATAATAATAATAATAATAATAATAATAATAATAATAAAAGTGTGCAGTGTGCATGATAACTCTTAATTCACAGGTATACAGGTCTCTGGAAATCAGATAAAGTTTTTGCAAAGCCCCTATGCTGAAAATTACATCAAGAGAAATTAAAGAACATTTACGTAAAGATGGATTGTATCAGGTATATGGACTAGAAAAATCAAAAATTAATATTTAAAAAATGTGTAACTGTTTATGCTAACCAAATAGAAAATAGTTAAATGTATATTCTACTGATGATTAAAAAAATACCATTAAGAAAATAGTATGGATCTTTTAGAGGTGGTGGGATCAAGACGGTGGTGTAAAAAGACCCTGAGCTCATCTCTCCTTACAAACACATCAAAACTACAACTATAAAGCAACTCTTATTGAGAATGACATGAAAACTAGCAGAATGGCTCTTGTACAACCAAGGCTGTAAAGAAAAAAGACACAGAATTTGGTAGAAGGGGAAGAGAAGAGAGCTAGTCAGGACCCACACATCTAGTGGGTAACCCAGAGGAAGAGGGAGATATCACAGGCTTAGGGAATCTTCCCTGAGGAGTGAAGGATTCAAGTCCCATATTAGGCACACCAGGCCTGGGGTCTGACACTGAGAAGAAAACCCCCTTAGCTGGTTTGAAAATCAATGGGGCTTATTGGAGGGCTGTAAGAAAGAGAGCTGTGCTCTTGAACAGCACGTACACAGACTTCCTTGCTCTCAATCCCAGTGTGAAGGCAGCAGATTGAAAATTGCCTATTGTTCTGACAAGCCTGCCAGCACTGCCTCAGCATGTCCCTCAGCCTTAACTCTGCTCCTGCTTCAGCACCTCCTGGTCTAGCCCCACTCCCAATAAGTCAGAGACCACCACTGCTATCATGCACATGTGCACATGCACCTGGGAAAAAGCAGAGCCAGCTCAGAAGTACAGCTCCAAGTACTTGGGTCCTGGTCCAGCTAACCAGAAACTTGCCATCATGTTAGGGCCCAACTTCCTTAGGGCTTCTGCTTTAGCACCTTGGGCTCCACTGCTACCCCCCCCCCAGTGCTATCTCCCAGTAGGATGATGAGCCTGGGAGAAGCAACAGCTAGCACCTGAATCCAGGTCTACCTCCCACCAAGGAGATGGCTGCCAGCATAATGCAGGAAAAGATGCAGGCTCTGCTAAATTCAGATTCAGCCCTCCTACCAAAGCAACTGAGCAAATGTAGACTGCATAGGGACTCTCCCACACAAAGACACACTTTTAAGACTGGGATGGGTAACTGTTTCACTTAATTTTATAGAGACAAACAGAGAAAGTCAAACAAAAGGAGATGACAGGAATAAGTTCCAAATGAAAGAATGGGATAAAATCCAAGGGTAAAAACTAAGAAAGCAGAAATAAATAGTTTGCCTGATAAGATGTTCAAAACAATAGTAATAGAAACGTTCACTGAACTAGGGAAAAAATAGAGGGACACAGTGAGAACTATAACAAAGAACTAGAAAATATATATTAAAAAACCAATCAGAACTGAAGAACACAATAACTGAAATAAAAAATACACTAGAAGGAAATAGAGGCAGAATAGGAGACACAAAGGAATACATAAACAAGTTGAAAGAGAGAATAATGAAAATAACCCAAACAGAACAGTAAAAGGAAAAATAAATTAAATGAGGATTGGTTAAGGGAAGTTTGGGATAAAATCAAGCAGCCTAATATTCTCATTATAGGGTTCATAGAAGGAGAAAAGAGACAAAAGGGAGCAGAAAATGTATTTGATAAAATAATAGCTGAAAACTTCCCTAACATGAAGAGGAAAACAGATATTCAGATATAGGAAACACAGAGAAAGAAACCCAAAGAGACACACATCAACATATATCATAAGCAAAATGACAAAACAAAAAAAAAATGTTAAAAAGATAATTTAAAAGGAAGCAAGAGAAAAAAAAAGAGTCATAAAAAAGGGAAAACCCATAACACTACCTGCTGATTTTTCAGTAGAAACTTTGTAGGTAAAAAGAGAGAGGCATGATATATTTAAAGTGCTGAAAGAAAAACAAAAACAAAATCAAAACCAAAAACAAAAACCTAGGATGTTCTACTCAGCAAGTTATCACTTATCACTTAGAATTTAAGGAGAGATAAAGAGTCTCCGAGACAAGCAAAAACCAACAATACATCACCAAAAAAACAGCATACAAGAAATATTAAACAGTCTTCTTTAAGAGAAAAAGAGAAGTATGTAACAAAATATAAGAAAATATACTAAGGGATAAATCTCACTTGAGAAAGCAAATACATACCAAAGGCAGTGGATCAACCACTTAAATAAGTTCGTACAAAGGTTAAAAGACAAAAATTGTAAAATCAACTATAACTACATAGTTAAGTGATAAACATGAAGATGTAAAATATAACATCATAAACATAAAGCATATGGGAGAGTAAAAAATGTAAATGTTTTAGAATGTGCTTGAATTTGAATGACTATCAACTTAAAACAAGTTATATTGCTATAAGTCAATGTATATGAACTTCATGGTAACCACAAATCAAAAACCTATGATAGACACACACACACAAAAGGGAAGGGAACCCAAATATAACATGAGAGAAAATCATCAAACCACAGAGGAAGAGACTAAAAGAAAAAGAAAAGAAAGAGAACTGCAAAAACAACCAGAAAATAAGTAACAAAATGTCAAAAGTATACCTATCAATAATCAGTAAAGTTGAAGGATAAAAATTAATATGCAGAAATCTCTTGCATTTCTCTACACTAACAACAAACTATCAGAAAGAGAAATTGAGGAAACAATCTCATTTGCCATTGGATCAAAAATAATAAAATACTTAGGAATAAACCCACTTCAGGAGGTGGAAGACCTAGACTCAGAAAAATATGACACTGATAAAAGAAGCTGAAGATGACACAAACAGATGGAAAGATATACCATGTTCTTGGATTGGAAGAATTAATATTGTTAAAATGACCAAACTATCCAAGGCAAGGCAATCTACAGATTCAATGCAATCCCTATCAAAATATCAATGGCATTTTTCACAGAACTAAAACAAATAATTTTAAAGTTTCTATGGAAATACAAATAGCCAAAACTGTCTTGAGAAAGAAGAACAGAGCTGAAGAATCACAATCCCTGACTTCAGACTATACTACAAACTACAGTAATCAAAACAGTATGGTACTGGCACAAACTCAGACACATAGACCAATGGAACAGAATAGAGAGCTCAGAAATAAACCCACACACTTATGGTAAATTAATCTACAACAAAGGAGGCAAGAATATACAATGGAGAAAAGATAGTCATTCTATAAGTGGTGCTGGGAAAACCTGACAGCAACATGTAAAAGAACAAAATTAGAACATTCTCTAATACCATACAAAATAAACTCAAAATAGATTACATACCTAAATGTCAGCCCATAAACCACAAAACTCCTAGAGGAAAACAAAACATTCTTTCCCATAAACCATAGACATATTTTTTAGGATCAGCCTCCTAAAGCAAAGGAAATAAAAGCAAAAATAAACAAATGGGACCTAATTAAACTTAAAAGCTTTTGCACAGCAAAGGAAACCATAAACAAAATGAAAAGACAAACTACAGAATGGAAGAAAATATTTGCAAATTATGTAACCAAGAGAGGGCTAATATCCAAAATACATAAACAATTCATACAACTCAAAATAAAAAAAAATACAACCTAATTAAAAAATGGGCAGAAGACCTGAATAGACATTTTTCCAAAGATGACAAGCAGATGGCAAACAGGTATATGAAAAAATGCTCAACATTGCTAATAATCAGGGAAATGCAAATTAAAACCACAATGAGATATCACCTCACACCTGTCAGAATCATTATCATCAAAAGACAACAAAAAACAAACGTTAGTGAGGATGTAGAGAAAAGTGAACTCTCATACACTGTTGGTTTGAATGTAAATTGGTGCAGCCACTGTGGAAAACAGTATGGAGGTTTCTCAAAACACTAAAAATAGAACTACCATATAACTCAGCAATTCCACTCTTGGGTATATACCAGAAAGAAACAAAAACACTGATTTGAAAGGATACATGCACCTCAATATTCATAGCAGCTTTATTTACAATAGCCAAGTTGTGGAAGCAGTCTAAAGGTCCTTAGACATATGAATGTGATTATATATATATATATATATATATATATATATATATATATATATATATATATATTCAGTCTTTTACAAGGAAATTCTGTCAGTTGTGACAACATGAATTTGGAGGAAATTATGATGAATGAACTAAACGATATGCAGAAAGAGAAATATTGTGTGATCTCACTTAGATGTGGAACCTAAAATAGTCAAACTCATAGAAGCAGAAAGTAGTATGGTGTTTACCAAGGGTGAAGGGTAGGGAACAAGGAGGAGATATTGTTCAAAGGGAACAAAGTTTCAGTTGTGCAAGATGAATAAATTCTAAGGATCTCAAATACAGCTTGGTGATTATAATAGACAATGCAATATTGTATACTTGAAATTTGCTAAGAGGATAGATCTTAAATTAAAGCTTCTCAACACACACAAATAGGTAACTGTGTTGAGCTGATGGTTTACCTTAAGTATTTTGATTGTGTTGATCATATATATGTATAATACCCATGTGTACAATTTTTATCTGTTAAAGATATCTCAATAAAGTTGTTAAAAAAAGAAAGAGAATAGGCAACTCAGAAATTGGAGAAGATATTTACAATATAAGCATATATTTCCTTATCGGCAAATGAACTTTTCCAATGTATATTAAGAACTCTTATAGATTACTAAAAAGGAAACGAGATTTTTTAATGTGCAAAAACAAGAAAGACATTGAAAAAATGAAAATAGCCAAACTGCCAATAACATATTCTGTTAGTTTATTAGGGATACCATAACAAAGTACCACAGACTGGTCGCTTAAATAACCAAAATGTATTTCCTCACAGTTGTAGAGGCTGGAAATTCAAGATTAAGGTGTTGTCAGTACTGGTTTCAAAATGAAAAGTCTCTCCTTGCCTGGTAGGTGGCCATCTTCTCCCTCTGTCTTCACTTTGTCTTTTCTCTGTGTGTTTGTGTCCTAATCTCCTCTTTTTTATGAAGATACCAGTCATACTGAATTAGATCCCATCCTAATGACCTCATTTTATCTTTGTAATGACACTTTTAAAAGACAGTCACTTTCTGAACTACTGTGGGTTAGGACTTCAACATAAGAATAGGGAGAGGGGAATAATTCAGCCTATAACACATGAATATCAGATTTGAAGAAAATGCCAGTTAATACCACAAAGCAATATTACTTCACAGCTCCCTGAAGGGATCTGCTTAAATGTAGTTCTAATACTGTATATTGGCTATTGTGTGGAACAATTAGAACTATCATAAACATTGTTGATGATGTCTTAAACTGTAACCACCACTTTGAAAACTACCAGGCAGCGTATAACAAAGCTAAATACCTGTGGTCCTATGACTTACCATTTTCACTAAGTATATATGCTACAAAATTTTTAAAAAGTATTTTGACAGCAGCACTACTAATGTAAACCTGAAATTGGAAAAAGCCTGAATGTTCATCTAACACAGAATTGACCTCCTCCAAAAAAAAAAAAAAAAAAAAAAAAATCAAACTTTATGCTATTGGGAGACAGAAGAGTTATGACACTAGTGGGTGCAATGTGACAGGAAGGGGGCACGGTTGTTGGTAAAGTTCTATTTCTTGCTCTGAGTGCTGGGAAAACTTGTGTGATCACTTTGTGAAAGGACATTTAGATATATACTTAGAACCTATGGGGCTTCCCTGGTGGCGCAGTGGTTAAGAATCCGCCTGCCAATGTGGGGAACACGGGTTCGAGCCCTGGTCCTGGAAGATCCCACATGCCGCGGAACAGCTAAGCCCATGAACCACGACTACTGAGCCTGTGCTCTAGAGCCCGTGAGCCACACTACTGAGCCCATGTGCCATAATTACTGAAGCCCACACACCTGGAACCTGTGCTCCGCAACAAGAGAAGCCGCCACAATGAGAAGCCCGTGCACCACAACAAAGAGTAACTCCCGCATAACTCCCACTCACCACAACTAGAGAAATCCCGCGCACAGCAACAAAGACCCAATGCAGCCAAAGATAAGTAAAATAAACAAATTAAAAAAAAAAAAGAATCTATGTAGTTTTCTGGATTAATATTATGATTGAATAATAATTTTTGCACTAAGTATTTTAAAATCTTCTATCGCTTTCTTTAGTTTTTAAACCGATAATTGGTTTTTATTCTTATCAAATAATAATTTGGTAACTATTTTCAAAAACTTTTAAGATTCCTTAAAACTTATTTGTTAAAATCCACTAATAATTAAGATTAGCAATCCAGATGTCATTAATAAAAATTCCATCTTATAACATTTATATTAATTTATAATTTATAATTCTATTTATATTAATGATGCCTGGATTGTTAATCTTAAATTTATTTTATATTATTTGATTTTGTATTTGTATAATTGAATTATTTTCACATTAATATACATAACTGATACACATTTTTGTTCTTTGTAATGTTTCTAAAACATTTAAGATTAAGAAGTGTATATAGCATGATATGTTAAATTTAGCAGCAGAAGAAAAAAGCAGGTAGTTCATTGTATGTGGAGAAAGTAAAATTAATTAACTCCCAAATTAGATTCAAAGAAAGAAGAATTTCTTGTTTTGCTTTGCTTACATAACCTGAACAACCCTGCCTACATTCAGTAGTCAAGTGGAAAAATACGATGTGTGCTTCTGCTCTTAGGGTTTTAGATTCCAATATTATCCTTCTCCCATACAAGGAACCAAGTTCTTTGGAGAATAGGTGATTTCATGACTTGGTGGCAAAATAAACATTAATGGCTCTGAAGTGGCTTAATGTGTTAAGAATCTAAAAATGCTCTCTTTTAATCATCATCATATCTCTGCCTCTGAGTCTTTCAGTTCCTGAGGATTCACTTAAATGTATTCTAACAGCAATTCAGAATTTTTCTTCATGAGCATGGTACTGAAATGTGAAATATCTCTAGTTTATTGTGATATGTGGCCTCAAACACAAGTACTAATTATTAACTAATATTCACTCTCAAATACCAGGTATGTGCTCAGGAACTCTTTCTTGAAAGATTTAGCATGCTGAAAGCTTTAATCAGTCCAACTATGTTCACACTAATTCTAGGTCCTCCCCATGCTTGCTTTTTCAGGAAATAAATTAATGTTTCATTCTGAAACAGTCAAGTGCAAGAAATTTATGTCCTCAAAGATTATGATACTATTTTAGAGTAATTTACCTTTGGCTATGAAGGAGAATTCTAAGGACCAGAGACAAACACTGCCTCCATTCTCTTGCATCAGGCCTTCCTTGCTGATAAGCATGCAAGTGTTGTTCTTGGCAAATTAGTTTATAGTGAAATAATTTAATATAAGTTGCAATTTTTCTGCTCATAAATTCAACATCTGGGAAGAAGACCCCCCAAAATATATGTTGGTTCTCCTCTTGGGAAGTCACTAATTGTACCTGATGTCAGCCCTGAAATAAAAATCATTACTCCTTCCAACTTACCTTAAAAGAAACAACTCACATTAAACTCAGTCGTTCCCTGACTCTTCCCTTTCCAATCCTTTCCATTTCCTTAGCAAAAAAGATTCTACAGTTATTTGTGTCAAGTTTCTTTCAGGGCAGTAAGGAAATAAATAAAGTAACAAGAAAGAAAAGGTTTCCTAAAAAATAATTCATATGAAAATTATATCTAAGAATTGGTCAAGAGATGAATGACATGTTTATTTAATAATTATTACATAAGAAGATGAGTTATGCACTTCAGAAATAGAAGTTATTACTCACTTTGTATTACTTTGGATATATTAAAATTCTTTCAAATTTAATCATTTTCCACATGACTTTATATGAAGTCTCGTCTCATTTTTTCTGTGAATCAAACTCAGCAAATTCTGAGCACACATTTTTTCAAAACATCAGATAGCCCTCCCAAAATTCTAATGACAGATGTTCATAATTACCATCAGTATATCTTATAGAAACTGACCAAACCTAAAGTAGAAATATAGATGTAAAAATAAGTAAAAATAAGTAAAATAAGTAAAAATAAGATGGTTTAAGTATTTCCATACACTATCTGCCAATTCAGTAGTAAAAATGAAGTGTTCAAGTTTAATAAAATCTCTGGGCTCTGGTGTGGCGGGAGACTATGGGAGAAGTCATGAGTAGAGTGAATTTCAGAGAAAGGCTGATGTTCAGAGATGACATTTGCTTTCATTTATTGGTAAGGAGAGGCATTATTTATTATAAAGGAAAAGAAGAAGAAAAGTGTGAGATTAGGGATGTGGTGAGAAATTATATTTGTGTTAATAACTTAACAATTATAAAACAAACAATTCAAATTTTATTTTCTCAGTATATCAAGATGTCCCATTGCAATATAGCAATGCCAAGCTGGTGATGTCTAGAAGGCCATGTGGTTTGTAGTATTATTTATAGTAGGCAAGGTATGGAAGCAACCTAAGTGTCCATTGATAGATGAATAGAAAATGAAGACGTGGTATATATATGTACAAGGGAATATTACTCATACAAGAAAGGAATGAAATCTTGCCATTCTTAACAACACGATTCCAGTGGGTATTACACTAAGTGAAATAAATCAGACTAAGACAGATACCATATGATTTCATTTATATGTAGAATCTAAAAACCAAAACAAATGAATAAAAGTGACAAAACAGAAACAGAATCATAAACATAGAGAACAAACAGGTGGTTGCCAGAGGGGAGGGATGTGGGGGGATGAGGAAATAGGTCAGGGAGATTAACAGGTACAACTTCCAGGTACAAAATTAATGAGCCATGGGGATGAAATGTATAGCAAGGAGAATATAGTCATTAATGTTGTAATAACTTTGTGTGGTCACAGATGGTAAGTAGACTTATTGTGCTGATCATATTTTTAATGTGTCAAAAATCTCAAACTAACATAATGTTGTAGGTGAGTCAATAAAATAAATAAATAAAAATGAATGTATTCAAATATTTTGTATTTCACAATAAAGTCTTTGACATTTTGTTAACATTTTTTTAAAAAGCTCATGTGTACTGTATAGCACAGGGAACTCTACTCAATGCTCTGTGGTGACCTAAATGGGAAGGAAATCCAAAAAAGAGGGGATATATGTATGTGTATAGCTGATTCACTTTGCTGTACAGCAGAAACTAACACAACATTGTAAAGCAACTGTACTCCAATTACAAAAAAAAAAAAAAAAAAAGCTCATGAGGCCACCAGAGAGGATTCAGTGAAATCTCTCAGTGCACTACTCTGAAAAAGCCACTATATAAATAAAGGAAAATAGTTCCTTAAACCCTATCCTTTCCCTTGCCCCCTCCTGCTTTTTCTCTGCAATATTTTGTAAGCAGCAAACTATTTCTATTAACTGTGTCTAATTATACATCAACATCCACCTATATAAATATACTAACTGATTGCACTGGTTTACATCTACATCTATGTCTATCTTTAGCTGTATTTGTTTCCAAAGAAGGAGTGTAGTATATTGAAGAAGATCATGCCATGGGGAATCTAGTCTGCCTACTTAACTCATATCTCCCCCTTTATAGCATTGCGATCTTGAGATATTTATACAAATGTTGTGTGTCTTGCTTTTTCATCTCCAAAATGGGACAATATAAGCAGCTATACTATAAATTTATTGTGAGATTTAAATAGAATAGTACCTCTAAAGAATTTAGAATAATTTCTGGTATATCAACGCTAGCTGTTTTTCTTAAATTGCAGCTGTATATGTTACAAATGCAGGTTTAACTCTACAATGAAAAGAAGTGGAGGAAAAGGGGGAAACACAAGGGCAGAAATTTTAACAGTGATAAGGTTTGGAATTAGAGCTGATCAGCATGCAGGTAACTAAATAATATTTAAATCTTCCTATGAAGACAGATAATTTGAAAAGAGAAGAAGTATAGGGACAGTAGAGATTCCTCTTTCATCGAGATATGCTTCAGAGATTTTTTTCCTCCAAGACCTTTATTGGAAAGTCAAGAAAAATTAACATACATTTAATAATATGGATAACTATAGTTAAATGGAAAAAGCATGAACTACTATGAGGTGGATGATCCAACTGACAAATAAAATTTTCACTTGCCACAGAATCATAAGTCCCATAAGTTTAGTTTCAATTCAAAGTAAGTTTCCAGTCTTGAAAAACTATGGGTTCAGGCTATTTGATCCAAGTTTATCCAAGCGTAGTCTGAATCATATATGTTAGCAAGAATCCTACTCAAAGGAGATTAAATTTATCCAACTAAAATTCACCTAAATATTTCACACTTCACATAAAGTTTGTCCTCTGCCTTGAATTCTCTTCTGTTTTCTGCAGAAATTCCCTAAAGAAAAATATTTTACTCCATATTTTTGTGTTAGATTGGCTTTCAATAAGGAATAGCTTTATGCCTCAGTTTCCAGTCGATGAGCAAACTCAGAAACATTCTACAAAGCGAAATGCTCTTGAGTTTTATTTTACTTTCAGAGGTAATACGGATTTAAGGAGCTTTATTCTCTATTGTCATATGGATGTAAAACCTCTAAAAATATTCCATGCTTCCCAGTGGCACTTCAGTTGGGTGTAAGTTTATGATATTGAAAATTACATGTCATGTTAGTTGTATGGTGAACATTTTAATTGACAAATCACCAAGAATCTTTTCAGCTTGGAATCAAACTATTCCAAACTTAGCTATTCTTAGTTAATATTGGCAGATGTTTAATAAGGTTATGAATTTCTGCTTACATTTAATAAGGGACTTCATTGCTCAATTCCTTTATTCCAGTTGGTGTAATAATTAATGAGCAATTTCTTCTAGTCAATGATTTGTTTCTAGAAAATTGATAATTCATTTAAATGAGTTTTTTTTTTTTTCCCATCAGGAGTTCTGTGGGACAGTTTTACAAGTTCGTTTATTAGAGTTTAATAGAAAGGAAATGAAAAACATAAAATTTAAACTAATATATCAAGTCCTGTTGTGTTCTGTAATTAGTCCTATGTAATATATATGAAGAAATTCAAAATTTATGCTAAGCTTCAGGATATATTCTGCATTGCTTTGTAATATAAAATATGATAATTAATATGCACATTTCTAAAGATAATTAAATCCATAATTAATGAAAATAATGTTATTTTAAGAATCATATAAAAGCACAATATGTGTATCAGGGAGGAACAAAGTACTCTTGGAAGAAATTATTTCTGAGATTCCATATTAGGGATGGACTAAAGGGCAGCTTCACCTCAGAAATAGATGGTTGCACTAGAGGCATGTTAAATGGCATTTAGTTTAAGAAAACTAAGCCATGATTTTTATGTATAAGTTGAGAAAAAGAAAGGCTAAATTAAAATTTCTCTGGACATCCAAGAGCTTGGGAATTGGAACCCTGTAAAATGAATATTGTTATGGGAGGATATTGCTGAGAAACAAAAGAAGTGGCAAGGGGAGGACTCTCAATACACTGGTTGCAAGAAGAAAAATAGGCAAAAATAACTTTTCTGTTGTAATGCTAAGAATAAGCAAGTAATTCCAAATGTCCAAAATTTACTTATGAGTTCCTTTCTATCTTCTTCCTTTATGGTTTATTCTAATCTTAGTCTATTTTTCCTAAATTTTCAACAAAGATTTGGTACATACAAGGGCCTTGGGTTAGTCGTGATTTTTTAATTAAAAATAATACAGTTCGTCAAAGATAAAGCACAGATAAATAAGAAAACATTCATGGGAAAAGTGATGATAAACAGTAATTTAGAATTCAGTACATTCAGGAACTTTTGGTAAGCGGTAACCATGCAAAAAGGTCCTTTAAATACCCCACCTTTTTTTTTTTCTAAAAAATCCAGGGTACAATGAAATAAATATAAACTGGAGTTTTCTTTAAGGACTAGATAACTCCAGCAGGTGGAACTCCCTGAAATATTTATAAATTACAGAGGCAGATTTAATTCCATAGTTCTTTTCTGAACCTTAGCTGCTAGGTCTTAGTGCAATGTTACAAGGCAACATTGTATTGGCAGTAAGGCAAAAGAAACCACTCTGTAGAAAATGAATAAAAACATATTTTACCTACTTTACATGGGAAAGGAGAAAACTCAGTTGACAGACCATATCCAACTGAAGAATAAGGTTGGTTCTTCCAATATAATCTCTAGTGTAAGTAGAACTTAAATTTGTTTCGCCAGTTAATTTGTATATATTTCTTATACTTAATAACTCTAAAATCAAACACTTTCAACTCCAACTCACTTTATAACCAAAGCCAAAAAACAAGGATAATTACATTACTCAAACTAATTTATCTCATCGAAGGGAAAAAAATATTATCTTTTTGGGAATATTTTATGTACATAAATCATATATGATATACATATATATCCCTTTTTATAAGCATATCTGCTGTTATTCATTTTGCTTTTTTAATATAACATTTTAGCTTAGAAATTATTCCATATTAGTGCTGCAGTACAAATTATTTCTTCATACTTGTAAAACTATAATGACTGCATAGTATTTCATTCTAGAAATCAAGTCTATGACAGTGTTGTAATTTGTATTTCTTTTTATAAAAGTATAACATTTTTATATATTTAGCAGCAATTATAATTATTTTCAGTGATCTCTATGCCTATATATATTTTTTATATTTGTATTCGGTTCTTGGTAATTTTCTTATTGAGTTTTAGACACACTTTTAAAATGAATTAAATAGACTTGTGTTTGCAATATGAATTACAAAAAATTCAATGATATGTATTTGTCTTTAGAATTTGCTTATGATAATTTTTCCACTCACATTTTTATGAAATCACATTTATAATTATTTTTCTGTTATGGCTTCTGAGCTTTGTGTCACAGTTAAACATAACTCAGAAAATTTAAAGAAGTTCATGTAGATGTCTCCTAATTATTAATATTTTTGTTATTTCTATTTAAATTTCTTAAGTTTGCATAATTTATCCTGGTAAAAGCTGTGAGGTATGGATTTATTTTATGTTTTGCTTCATGGACACTCAGTTGTCCAAACTAGTTAATGAATAATTCATTTTTGTCCTACTGCATTTATCTATTAAATTCCATAATATAGCTGTGTCAGTTTTAGAATTTGTAGCCTGTTCTGTTGATCTGTCTATTTATCCATGGGCGAGCCACACACTATAGTACTTACGAAGTAATTATAATATATTCTAATACTTGATGATATAATAGCTCACTTAATTACTATTTTTATACCTCCAAATTATCTTTAGATTCAAGTGTTTATAATTTCACATAAAATTTAAATTCTATAATCCCCAAAACTAAACAAAAACAAATTATGAAACATACTAGACATTAAGAACATGTCAACATATATGAATAAACATAGAATTGTTGCTTTTATGATGCTAAATTCTATTCAAAAATATGTGTGGCTTTCCATTGTTTTTAGATGACATTATTCTATTACCCCAAAGGTAATTTAGATTGTATTTTAAAATTATAATTTGATAGCAGTGTACAAGATGCCATAGAGGGAGGTAGTGTAAGTAAATAAACTAATTCTGTAAATAGCATATAGAAAAAATAGAGGACACGATTTATCATTGAGTTAGCATTGACAGATTTATATGAGGGTACATTAGCATCAAAGTGAATACATACTTAGAACAAAATCTTACATATGTTATATAGCAAAGCAGAAGGAAGAACAATATTTTATCTCAAGAGAGATAATTTTCTAACCTAATACAACACTGGGATAGGTATATAATAAAATTAAATTAAAAATTGATGAGTTACAATAGTTGGAAAATTGGGTATATATGTTCATCAAAATTACATTTTAATTACTGTGTAATAATGAAACAATATTGCTACACATGATTTGAGGAAAACTTTTAACCACTGTTAAAAATGAACAAGTATACTTTAAAAATCTGAACCATAAGATTTTTGAAGGAGGATTTATTCTGACAAAAAAACATTTATTTGAGGAGTTATTTCTTAAGTCATAGACAAACACATTTCAGATGCTGTGCTAAATGCTTTACATAAATTGTTCCCTTTATCTTTCACAAAAACTCTGTGAAAGGGTTCCTATTATTATGCCCATTTGGAGTGAAGCAATGGAGGCTTAGAGAATGAAGAAACCTGACTAACGTCATACAGCTATCAATAGTTGCCTATCAGATGATGTCATTGATATTGAGGTTCAAATGTTCAAAACTGCAAGCACCACCCTCACCTCTAAACCATCTCCTTCTCTTTTATTTTCTCCATGAATAGCAGAATACATAGTTATCTAAAGTTTAGAATGTGAATCAAGGTCTTGAGATTATCTCACGATACCATTCCCTGTTTATTTCTTCAGTAATCCTTCAAGTTTTAAAACTCATGTGTAATTTCCTTCACAGAGATTTCCCTGATCCCACCAGCATTCTCTTGGTGCCCCTTACAAAGCATCCTGTACTCCTCTCTATCTTAAAGCTTATTATATTATCTTGTTTATTATAAGCATATGTGTGTCCTCCACACATGATGACAACAATATAACATTATAAGACCTGTTCAAATACCAGGTCTTTCTATTCTTGTTTTCCACATCTAGCTCAGTGCAGAAAAAATTAAGCATTCCAAGAAATATTTAGCTATTAGAATATAAATGCCATGAGTGAAGAAATATAATCCTGGTCAAAGTTGATGCTTGGTAAATATTTGGACAATGAATGAATGAATGACTATTGAATGAATAAATAATTGGAGAGCAATGAGAAAACCAATGCTAGAAAATGTAAGTCACAGTACAACTCCACAAATATATGGGTTATCAGTCTAAGTGGAAGAGTTATGTTTGGAGTAAGTAGGATATTAGGTTGGCTAAAATGCATGAAAACTGATTATGGATATTTTTTAGCACTGGATGAAGGATTTTAGACATCAGGGAGTAGGACTAAGCATGCAAATTTGAAAAAAAAATGTAAATAAATCCTACATAATAGAAGAGAGATCTGTCTAGCTATTCTGATTAGCCAAACCAATCTAGAACTTAATAAGATGACAAAAAATTTCATCTTTTACATCTGTTTTAGTAAAATGTATCACACTATTTTTGAATTTTGAAAACCTGTCTTATAAAAAATTAGTGCATGTATCAAATTTTTTTAAGTTGCATAAATGAATAGAGCTGTGTGCAAAAAGAAGTCAATGCAGTAAACAAAATCCAATTGAAAGTGAAATACCTGCTGTAGTGATATAACACCATTTTTGCCATATTCAAAGGCTTTCAAGGGCAAAGTAATATTGAATATTAGATACTGAAGTTCTTGAAAGAAAGACACTGCCGCAAACAATTTATATCCTGTTTATAATCTATCATGAATACAAACTTATTATGAGTGCATAGAATTTGAAATTAGTTCTAAATTCATTTGAAAACTTTAATTTTTTTTTTTTTTTTTACTTTCTCTGATGAATAGCAATAACTGTAGTGATCAAAGCCCACATTTATTCCAATAAAACAGTTTGAAAGTCTGCATTGAAACTATTGGTACACTAATTTTTTTTTAATTTTTAATTTTTATTTAGCCTTGTTATTTAAAAATTTAATATAATTAAAGGAACTCACAGAAAATCAAGTTCAAACCTTATACTATGGTTCACTATGAACAGAATCTTTTTCTATTCTTACATTCTGGGTACTCAGTATCATTCCTGTTCCTTTTTCATGATATAACTTGAATTCATGAGTTTTGATCTGGACTTGACACCCTAATTTTAAAGGAAATTAAAAATTTAGGAGTTACATGACTTACCTAAGACAAAATATGTATGTAATCCAGTAAGTGACAAGAGTCTGAAAAATTTTTCAGGTCTCTTGATTTCCAGAATTTTATTCACTTCATGTCCTGATGTTGGCTCAAAGAAAGAAATACCAATTTTTGATAAGGTATTGCTGAAAATACTTATTTTTATTTTGCTAAGTCATTATAGCTTTGAGGATCAGAGAATAGTATCTTACTTTGTGACCTCTTGGAACCTTACTGTATTAGTTTCCTCATCCATAAAAATGGGTATAACAACAAAATGGCTATAAAGTTATGTGCCTATAAAACATGTTAATATCTGTGAAGCAGTTAGTGTACTTCCCTAGTGTGATGTAAATGCTCAATTTGGTTAGCAGTTTTCTATTTCCTAGCTTACTGCTCTTTTGTCACATAATGTGTATTGTACATATACACATCTTTGTTCAACCCCTTTGGTTGAAGGGGCTAGGGAGCTCTCTATGCCATCTATATGACCACTAATCCCATTCAGGAGCCCTCATGACTAATCACTTCCCAAAGTCATCACCTCCTAATATCATCATTTTGGACCTTAAGGTTAGACATACAAATTTAGGGGCAGACAAAAACGTTCAGACCATAGATTTACCTTAACAATATAACTGATAAGTGCAGAGATATTGAAGCTGTCATTGGAGTATTAATGCAGTAATCCTCATGGCATATCTTGGACACATAAAACAATAGATGCCATTTGTATTAGTTTGTTAGGGATGTCATAACAAAATACCAACTGAGTGACTTAACAGTAAATTATTCTCTCACAGTTCTGGAGGCTGGTATTCCAAGATCAAGGTGTCAACAGGTTTGGTTTCTCCTGGGGCTTCTCTCCTTGGCTTGCAGACGGCAACCTTCTCATTTTGTCCTCTTATGGTCCTTTCTCAGTGCATACATCTCTGGTGTCTCTTCCTTTTCTTATAAGGACCTACTCGATTATAATCTCACTGGATTAAAGTCCCCCTCTTATGACCTCATTTAACTTTAATTACTTCTTTAAAGGCTCTGTATCCAAATACAATCACATTGAAAGTTAAGGTTTCAACGTAGGAATTTGGGGAGATACAATTCAATCCATAACATCATTCAAATCACCACGTGGGAATTTGATAACGGGGAAAATGTACTAGGGAGTTTTACAGACGTGTGGTTGTGCTAAAGAAGAGAATGATGATGATGTTATTGTGGTTTTACACATATTCTCTCAAAACAGTGAATAAGGCCACCCAGGAAAGTGAAAAGAGAAGGTTATGTAATAAAGAAACTCAGAGAAGACCAGGTTTTAGCCAGTGAAGAGAAATGTCACAACACACACACATACACACAAAGGATTCTGAGAGTAGAGAGTATTAGAGGTGGGGGGTCCAGATCAAGGAAGTGTGGAAATTAAACGTCAAGGATCAGGAAACAGTCTGAAGCAGAGGGTCTTGGAACGTGTCAGATGTCATAGAGAGGTAAGGATAAAAATGGAAATTACTCATTTGGTAATTAGAGCAGCTTAATGAATAAACTCCGCAGTTTTGTACATGACAAAGAGGGAATCAGAAGGAAGGAATTTACAATAAGAAGGAAGTAAAACCTTCTTTCAACTAGGAGGATTGGTGATATACCAATAAGGAACAAAATAAACACAAAAATAAATTTGAATTATTTAGAATATGATTAAATATTATGTGTTTAAGGAATATTATAAAGGACTAAAGATAGGAATTGCAGCGAAATTGTAATTAAAATATTCATGTTAGTAAATTAAGAGTTAAATTGTTTCATTAAGTTAAATACTTGAATATGATTAAGGGTAAAACAGACTACATTCATCTTTGATAAGTTATACATATATTAATTATAGTAGTTTATAATATAATTATAATAATACAGTACGATATCACTTTAAATGCTATATGTTTGATTCTATATTTAGATACATCAATAACACCTGTGTGTTTTTTCATAGGCTATCAACATTGCTGTAAAAAATGTTTTAAATGTATGAGCAGAGCAGCAGTGAGAAATAATTGACAATAAGACAGCAGCAAAATACTAAAATAGAAAACCTGCATTTTACAAGGTTATAATAATTTTATGAGATCATTTTTATAATTAGAGGGATTCAAGTTGCCTGGATTCTTATGGTTTTAAATTTGGTTCTTTTTCTGAGTTTGCTCAGAAATAGGTATTATATTGGCATCCTTCTATTCCTCTAGACATTTGGCCTAAAGGAAATGTTAAATACATTTCAAATCTTCAATATAAAACACATACATTATTCTAGGATGTGGAAATTTTTACTCAGGGCTTTCTTTATTTGCTCTATGACTACAGATATATAATGCAAAATCTATTCCTTCAAAGAGTTCTCGTTTTATTCCTATCATATTATTGCAACAGATCAGTGGCTAAATGCTTCAACTGCAGAATTACTGAACATACAGCAGGATTATCCTCTCAGAAAATAAATCCAACCCTGGAGGTCTTGATAAAGGGAATGAAGTATGCTTCCTGTGAATAGCTCCAATCAAATGTCAAAAGGTAGTGGATAAATTGTGTTGCTATAAGATTAAACATATTGTTGCTTGCTAGATTCTGCTCGGTGGATTTTTGTTTTCTTGTTTGGTGTGTTCGTAAAAGTCAGATTTCATTATATTGGTGACAGGTGAAGTAGGTAAAACCAAAGCACATTATAATAAAGATGTACACCCAACCCTGGGTCTGCTAAATTCACTGTTTGTAAATGCAGTTCCAAAATACCATGAAAGAAAACACAGAGGTCGTCCTGCATAAAATAACTTGTTTTTCTGTGGTTGAAAATGACGTTCCCTGTTAGTTATCCCCTTAGTTTAAAAATTGGACACTTCACAGCCAGGATTGTGACCACCCTGTAGGAAACATTCTTAGTCTGAAAGAAAATCCCCAATTCCCTAAGTGACTACTACAAATAAATCAGAGAGAGCTGTCAAAATTATCTACTGTGAGTCAGCATGTGAAGAGTTACTCAAAATCAGTTTTATATCTGGTATTATTATCTGCTGGGAACACTCAGTTGAAGGACAGGGAAACTACATTGGCAAAAAGAAATGTAATTCAGTGTTTGGAAAATCTTAAGAATTATCAAAGAGTCAATTTGAAAACACTTCTGTGAAGACAGCAGTGACTTTCTGTCTTTTATGCCACTATGCTTTGTGTTACAGGGTATCTAGCCTTTCAGAAACCTCAGACCCCATTTATTAAAAGTATTCATCGCTAGGCCCATTGCTTCAAATTACTTGAAAACAGTTAGATATGAAGTTGATGAAATTTGAATGGGGAAATTAGATGAGGAAATGTAGTTCTGTAAATGAATTTGAAGAAAGGAACCACTCAACATAATAAACAAATTAATGTGTATGTATATTTCAGTAACTACAGCAGTAGAGGCAGAAGGAAATGGAGGAAAGCAAGCCTGGATGTGTATGGGAGATGATGGGACTTGCATTGGGTGAAAATCAAATGGGGAGAATACATATTTGTCTTTCTCTGGAACTTACTACCTTATTACAGCTATCATCCCATCAACTGTTTCATTTATAGAAACTTAAATCTCAGTCGTCTGCCTCTTTGTGCAGTCTTGTTATTGGAAAGGCCACTGTCAGTAGAAATTCAAACTCTGTGCATACTAGGATTACAGTACATATAAAATATATTGTTACTATTTGATAGCATTTCTAGACTCCAATGTACTGAGATTGTCTTCAGGGCAGGAAATCAGTCTTCCACATTTTTGAACATTGAGTACAAAACCCAGTACTTAGCTGTAAAAACGAATAAATTTTAGTCCAACTTGCCCAATTTTCTCCAATTCTTCAAAATATGTTCAAAAAATGAAAAACTCTTTATCTAAGTTACTTTAAAAATTATAAGAAAACGTTATAACGTCAAACTAGCAACGAAAGTCAGCTGCCCATTCTCCCACATCAGGCATCAGAGTATAATACGTTTATGAGTGGAGAATTATTTCAGGGTACTTAGGGCTGTTGTCAGATGCTATGAATGTTACTTCTGTAGTTTTCACTACCATATATTATTTTCTTGAAAAAGTATTCATTTATAGGTAAAGTCAGTAATATTTTCCCCTTTTTTTTAGGTAAAATTTAACAATAAGATTAAAATATTCATGCATTATAGTATTCACTTCAATGAATTTACAGTCATGTAATGACCACCCCAATTAATATATAAAACAAATCCATCTCCCCCATAAATTCCCTCACATACTTTTATTGCTAAATCTTCCAACATACCCAGTGCCTGGCAAAAACTAATGAGGTTTCTATCCCAATATGTTGCCTTTTCAAGAATATTATATAAGTAGAATCATGCAACATGAAAGAAAATAAGCTTTCTTTCCATTAACATAATGCACTTTTTTATACATCTTTATTGGAGCATAATTTCTTTATGATGTTGTGTTAGTTTCTGCTGTATAACAAAGTGAATCAGCTATATGCATACATATGTCTCCATATCCACTCCTTCTTGAGCCTCCCTCCCACCCTCCCTATTCCACCCCTCTAGGTCATTACAAAGCACCGAGCTGATCTCCCTGCTCCCTATGCAGCATCTTCCCACTAGCTATCTATTGTATATTTGGTAGTGTATATATGTAAATGCTATCTCTCACTACATCCCAGCCTCCCCTTCCTCCCTGTGTCCTCAAGTTGGTTGTCTATGTCTGCATCTTTATTCTGGCCCTACCACTGGGTTCATCAGTACCATTTTTCTAGATTCCATATATATGTGTTAGCATACAGTATTTGTTTTTCTCTTTCTGACTTTCTTCACTCTGTATGACAGACTCTAGGTCCATACACCTCACTATAAATAACTCAATTTCATTCCTTTTTATGGCTGAGTAGTATTCCATTGTATATATGTGTCATATCTTCTTTGTACATTCATCTGTCGATGCACATTTACGTTGCTTCCATGTCCTGGATATTGTAAATAGTGCTGCAAAGAACAATGGGGTACATGTACCTTTTTTAATTATGGTTTTCTCAGAGTATATGCCCAGTAATGGGATTGCTGGGTCACATGGTAGTTCTATTTTTAGTCTTTTAAGGGACCTCCATACTGTCCTCCACAGTGGCTGTATCAATTTACATTCCCACCAACAGTGCAAGAGGGTTCCCTTTTCTCCACACCCTCTATTTATTGTTTATAGATTTTGTGATGTTGGCCATTCTGACTGGTGTGAGGTGATATCTCATTGTACTTTTGATTTGCATTTCTCTAATAATTAGTGATGTTGAGCTTTTTCCGTGTGTTTGTTGGCCATCTGTATGTCTTCTTTGGAGAAATGTCTATTCAGCTCTTCTGCCCACTTTTGTATTGGGTTGTTTGTTTTTTTTTAATATTGAGCTGCATGAGCTGTTTGTATATTTTGGGGATTAATCCTTTGTCAGTTGCCTCATTTGCAAATATTTTCTCCCATTCTGAGGATTGTCTTTTCATTTTGTTTATGGTTTCCTTTGCTGTGAAAAAGCTTTTAAGTTTAACTTGGTCCCATTTATTTATTTTTGTTTTTATTTCCATTACTCTCAGTGGTGGGTCAAAAAGGATCTTTCAGTGTTTTATGTCATAGTGTGTTCTGCCTATGTTTTCCTCTAAGAGTTTTATAGTGTCTGGCCTTACATTTAGGTCTTTAATATATTTTGAGTTTATTTTTGTGTATGGTGTTAGGAAGTTTTCTAATTTGATTCTTTAAATGTAGTTCCCCAGTTTTCCCAGAACCACTTACTGAAGAGGCTGTCTTTTCTCCATTGTATATTCTTGCCTCTTTTGTCAAAGATAAGGTGATCCTATGTGTGTGGGTTTATCTCTGGGCTTTCTATCCTGTTCCAGTGATCTATATTTCTGTTTTTCTGCCATTACGATACAGTGTTGATTACAGTAGCTTTGTAGTGTAGTCTGAAGTCAGGGAGCCTGATTTCTCTAGCTCTGTTTTTCTTTCTCAAGATTGCTTTGGCTCTTCAGGATCTTTTGTGTTACCATACAAATTGTCAAATTATTTGTTCTAGTTCTGTGAAAAATGCCATTGTTAATTTGATAAGGATTGCATTGAATACGTAGATTGCTTTGTGTAGTAGAGTCATTTTCACAATGTTGATTCTTCCAATCTAAGAACATGGTATATTTCTCCATCTGTTTGTATAATCTTTAATTACTTTCATCAGTGTCTTATAGTTTTCTGCATACAGGTCTTTTGCCTCCTTAGGTAGGTTTATTCCTAGGTATTTTATTCTTTTTGTTGCAATGGTAAATGGGAGTGTTTCCTTAATTTCTCTTTTTTGATTTTTCATTGTTAGTGTATAGGAATGCAAGAGACTTCTGTGCATTGATTTTGTATGCTGCTACTTTACCAAATAAATTGATTAGCTCTAGTAGGTTTCCATAGGCATCTTTAGGATTTTCTATATATAGTATCATGTCATCTGTAAACAGTGCAGATTTTATTTCTCATTTTCCAGTTTGTATTCCTTTTGTTTCTTTTTCTTCTCTGATTGCCATGGCTGAAACTTCCAAAATTATGTTAAATAATAGTGGTGAGTGTGGGCAACCTTGTTTTGTTCCTGATCTTAGAGGAAATGCTTTCAGTTTTTCACCATTGAGAATGATGTTGGCTGTGGGTTTTTCATATATGGTCTTTATTATGTTGAGGTAGGTACCTTCTATGCCCACTTTCTGGAGTTTTTTTTTTATAATAAATCGGTGTTGAACTTTGTCAAAAGATTTTTCTGCATCTATTGAGACTATCAATTTTTTTTCACCCATCAATTTGTTAATATGGTGTATCACCTTGATTGATTTGTGTATTATCGAAGAATCCTTGCATTCCTGGGATAAACCCCACTTGATCATGGTGTATGATCCTTTTAATGTGCTGTTGGATTCTGTTTGCTAGTATTTTGTTGAGGATTTTTGCATCTATGTTCATCAGTGATATTGGCCTGTAATTTCCTTTTTTTGTGACACCTCTGTCTGGTTTTGGTATCAGGGTGATGGTGGCCTCATAGAATGAGTTTGGGAGTGTTCCTTCCTCTGCAATTTTTGGGAAGAGTTTGAGAAGGATAGGTGTTAGCTCTTCTCTAAATGTTTGATGGAATTCACCTGTGAAGCCATCTGGACCTGGGCTTTTGTTTGTTGGAAGATTTGTAATCACTGTTTCAATTTCAGTGCTTGTGATTGGTCTGTTCATAATTTTTATTTCTTCCTGGTTCAGTCTTGGAAGGTTGTATTTTTCTAAGAATTTGTCCATTTCTTCGAGGTTGTCCATTTTCTTGGCATGTAGTTGCTTGTAGTAATCTCTCATGATCCTTTGTATTTCTGCAGTGTCAGTTTAATCTTCTACTATTTCATTTCTAATTCTGTGGATTTGAGTATTCTCTCTTTTTCCTGATGACTCGGGCTAGTGGATTATCAGTTTTGTTTATCTTCTCAGAGAACCAGCTTTTATTTTTATTGAACTTTACTAGTCTTTCCTTCATTTCTTTTTCATTTATTTCTGATCTGATCTTTATGATTTCTTTCCTTCTGCTAACTTTGGGGGTTTTGTTTGTTCTTCTTTCTCGAATTGCTTTAGGTGTATGGTTAGGTTGTTTATTTGAGATTTTTCTTGTTTCTTGAGGCAGGATTGTATTGCTATAAACTTCCCGTTTAGAACAGCTTTTGCTGCATCCTGTAGGTTTTGGGTCGTCATGTTTCATTGACATTTGTTTCTAGGTATTTTTTGATTTCCTCTTTGATTTCCTCAGTGACCTCTTGGTTATTTAATAGCATGTTGTTAGCCTCCATATGTTTGTATTCTTTACAGTTTGTTTGTTTGTTTGTTTTTCCTGTAATTGATATCTAGTCTCATAGCATTGTGGTTGGGAAAGATGCTTGATACAATTTCAATTTTCTTAAATTTACCTAGGCTTAATTTGTGAACCAAGGTATGAGCTATCCTGGAGAATGTTTCCTGTGCAGTTGAGAAGAAAGTGTATTCTGCTGTTTTTGGATGGAATGTCCCATAAATATCAGTTAAGTCCGTCTGGTCTAATGTGTCATTTAAAGCTGTGTTTCCTTATTTATTTTCTGTTTGGATGATCTGTCCATTGTTGTAAGTGGGGTGTTAAAGTCCCCTACTATTATTTTGTTACTGTTGATTTCCCCTTTTATGGACGTTAGCGTTTGCCTTATGTATTGAGGTGCTCCTATGTTGGGTGCATAAATATTTACAATTGTTATATCTTCTTTTTGGATTGATCCCTTGATCCTTATGTAGTGCCCTTCCTTTTCTCTTCTAATAGTCTTTATTTTAAAGTCTATTTTGTCTGATATGAGCATTATTACTCTAGCTTTCTTCTGATTTGCATTTGTATGGAATATCTTTTTCCATCCCCTCACCTTTCAGCCTGTATGTGTCCTTAGGTCTGAAGTGGGTCTCTTGTAGACAGCATATATACGGGTCTTTTTTTTTGTATCTATTCAGCCAGTCTGTGTCTTTCGGTTGGAGCATTTAATCCATTTACCTTTAAGGTACTTATCGATATGTATGTTCCTATTACCATTTTCTTAATTGTTTTGAGTTTGTTTTTGTAGTTCCTTTTCTTGTCTTGTGTTTCCCACTTAGAGAAATTCCTTTTGCATTTTTCATAGAGCTGGTTTGGGTGCTGAATTCTCTTAGCTTTTGCTTGTCTGTAAAGCTTTTGACTTCTCTGTCGAATCTGAATGAGATCCTTGCTGGTAGAGTAATCTTGGTTGTAGGTTTTTCCCTTTCATCACTTTAAATATATCCTGTCACTCCCTTCTGGCTTGTAGAGTTTCTGCTGAAAGATCAGCTTATAACCTTACGGGGATTCCCTTGTATGTTATTTGTTGCATTTCCCTTGATGCTTTTAACATTTTTCCTTTGTATTTAATGTTTGATAATTTGATTAATATTTGTCTCAGCGTTTTTCTCCTTGGGTTTATCCTGTATGAGACTCTTTGTATTTCCTGGACTTGACTATTTCTTTCCCCGTGTTAAGGAAGTTTTTGACAATAATCACTTCAAATATCTTCTCAGATGGTTTATTTTTCTCTTCCTCTTCTTGGACCTCTATAATTTGAATGTTTGTGCATTTAATGTTTTCCCAGTGGTCTCTGAGACTGTCCTCAATTCTTTTCATTCTTTTTTCTTTATTCTGCACCTCTGCAGTTATTTCCACCATTCTATCTTCCAGCTCACTTATTCTTCTGCCTCAGTTATTCTGCTATTTATTCCTTCTAGAGAATTTTTCTTTCAGTTACTGTGTTGTTGATCACTGTTTGTTTGTTCTTTAGTTTTTCTAGGTCCTTGTTAAATGTATCTTGTATTTTCTCTATTTTATTTCTGAGATTTTGGATCATCTTTACTATCATTACTCTGAATTCTTTTTCTGGTAGACTGCCTATCTCCTCTTCATTTGTTTCGTCTTGTGGGCTTTTACCTCACTCCTTCATCTGCTGCATATTTCTCTGTCTTCTCATTTTGTTTAAGTTACTGTGCTTGAGGTCTTCTTTCTGCAGGCTGCAGGGTCATAGTCCCTCTTACTTCTGTTGTCTGTCTCCAGTGGGTGAGAATGGTCCTGTGGCTTGTGTAGGCTTCCTGGTGGGGGAACTGGTGCCTGTGTTCTGGTGTGTGGAGCTGGATCTTTTCCCTCTGATGGGCAGGGCCGCATCTGGTGGTGTGTTTTGTAGTGTCTCTGAGCTTAGTATGACTTTAGGCAGCCTGTCTGCTAATGGGTGGTGTTTTTTTTCCTGTTTTGCTAGTTGTTTGGCATGAGGCATCCAGCCCTGGAGCTTGCTGGCCATTGGGGTGAGCTGGGTTTTAGTGTTGAGACAGAAACCTCTGGGAGAGCTCTCACTGATTAATATTTCATGAAGCCAGGAGTTTTCTGTTGGTTTGACATCCTGGACTCGCCTCTCCCACCTGAGAGGCTCAGGGTTGACCCTGGCCAGGGCACCAAGACCCTGCAAGCCACACAGCATGGAAGAAAAAAAGAAGCAAAAAAACAAACAAAAAAACAAATACACAAACAAACAAACAGACAAAACCCTAAGACAAATGATAAAAGCAAAACTAACATAGTCACACAAAGAAACATACATGCACACACTCACAAAAAGAAAAGAAAAAAGAAAAAAAAAGAGAAAATGAAGAAGAGCAACCAAACCAATAAACAACACAAAAACGAAAACAAACACTAAAAACTAAACTAACAGAAACATAAAACCAGAAACAAATCAAATGCAGAAACAAACTAAAAAAAGGCAATGAAAACATAAAACAGAGAAAAACAGCAAAAATGTAAAGACAAAAGAAAGATGAAAACAAAAGGAAAAAATACAAAACAACAAAGTAGTAAGGTAAAAACAGAAAAATATAAAATATAGTTAAAAATAAAATGAAAACAAAGAAAAAAAAAACAAATGCAAGGAAAAAATACAATATAACAAAAGAGTACAGTAGGAATATGGAAAAATAATAAATAAAATTTAAAATATATTAAAAATAAAAGCACAAAAAAGAAAATGTAAATAAAATTCAAAGAATAATAAAAAAGAGAACAGAACAAAGCAAAAGAAAAAAAAAAAAGTAGTGATATTTTCCTGTGGCTTTAGCTGTCAGTGTCCTTGCCCTCACTGTGAGGCACAGCCAATCTCTGCCTACCCAGAAAGTCCTCCAATACCTGTCAGTAGGTCTCTGGACCTGCTGTGGGCACTGTGGGGACAGCTCAGAGTCTGATTGGGCCTGACACCTGCGTGTACTTGCCCCCAAAGTCCACAGTTGCCCCAAAGTCCACAGCCTCAATTGTGGGAACAATTGTTATCTATTCAGGTATTCCACAGATTCAGGGTTTACCCAGTCTATTGAGGGGATTTAATCCACCACTTCTGGGGCTGCATGGGGATATTTCCCTTTGTCTTCTTTGGTCACACAGCCCCTGGGGTTCAGTTTTGGTTTTGGTCCCACCTCTGTGTGTGGGCTGCCCTCAGGCATCTGTTCCCTGCCCAGGCAAGAGGAAGAGAAAGGAGCTGCTGTTTAAGGGTTGCTTACTGACTCAGGCTTGGGGGAGGGAGGAATATGGCAGTCACGGTTGGGATGTGAAAGGAGTGTCTGAGGCAGCAGAGGCCAGTGTGAAGTTGCAAGAGCCTGAGGCCTGCCATACATTCTCCCAGTGAAGTTGGCCCTGAACCACAGGACCCTCGACAGTGGCAGGCTGCACAGACTGCCAGGAAGGTGTGGGCACTGATCTGCCTTGCACACAGGACCCTTGGTGGCAGCAGACTCTAGGGTCCATGATAACAACCATGGTTTGTGCTTGCACTCATGTAGGTGTTGCCCGGCTGTCTGTGAGCACACGAAATGGGAAGCTTCTGTGGCAGGATGCCCCTTGAGCACCCCGCAACAAAGGTCTCCTGCCTCTCTGGCAGGCCCAGTATTTTTCCTGGACTCCCTCCTGGCTAGCTGTGGCACACTAGCACCCTCAAGCTCTCCTCACGCAGCCAACCCCAGTCATCTCCCTGGGGTCTGACCTCCGAAGCCCAATCTTCATCTCCCAGCCCCCACCCACCCCAGCAATTGAGCAGACAAACATCTCAGGCTGGTGAGTGCTGGTTGACACCGATCCTCCATGTGGGAATCTCTCTGCTCTGCCCTCTGTTGCTGCCCTCTCCTCCAAGGCTCTGAAGCTCCCCCACCCCATTCCCACCAGTGAGGGGGCTTCCTAGTGTGTGGAAGCTTTTCCTCCTTCACAGCTCCCTACCAGAGGGGCAGGTCCCATCCTGATTCCTTTTTCTCTTTTTTTTTTCTTTTTTCTTTTGCCCTACCCAGTTATGTGTGGATTTTCTTGCCTTTTTGGAAGTCTGAGGTCCCCTACCAGGGTTCAGTATTTGTTCTGTAGGTGCTTTTCTACATGCAGATGTATTCTTGATGTATTTGTGGAGAGGGAGGTGATCTCCACATCTTACTCTTCTGCCATCTTGCAGGTCTCCATCCAAAATGTGCTTTTGATTATTCCATATTATGGACTGTATCAGCAAAATGTTCCCTTTTATTGCTGTGTATTATTCCACTATATCAACTTACCATGATTTATCAACTCATCTCTGAAGAATACTTAGGTTGATTCCTTGTTAAGTATGAATAAAGTCACAATAAACACTCACATAAAGGTTTTTTGTAAACATAAATATTCATTTCTTTTGGATAAATACACACCTAGGAGTGGGATTGCTGGCTCGTATGGCATATATATATGTATTTAACTTAAGAAGTACAATATTTTCCAAACTGAGTGTACCAATTTGTACTACAACCAGCAATGAATGAGAGTTCCTATGCTTTCCTTCCTCATCAACACTGTGCATTTTTGTTTTATTTTGTTTTGTCTGTTTTTTGTGTATTTGTTTTTAGCCTTTCTAATCAGTATGTAGTGACATCTCTTTGTGGTTTTAATTTGAATTTATTTAATAAATAATTTTGGGCATATTACCATTAGCTTATTTTCCATTTATATACATTCCTTGGTGAAGTATCAGTCTAATATTTTACCCATTTTTTTTTCTTGGGTTGTTTGTTTTCTTATCACAGAGTTTTGAGTGTTCTTTTCATATTCTTAATATAGCACCTGTATCAGATAAACATTCTACCAGTATTTCCCCTTATCTATGATATGACTTTGCAAATAGCAGCAATTTTGAATTTATATGAATTTAAATATATCATTATTGAATTAATTTTTGTATATAGCACAAAGTATTCAATTAAGTTCCTTTTTTCCCATATAGATTACTAATTGTGCCCTCATCATTTACAGAAAAGACTATACTTAATCCATTTAATTGCTTTGTACCATTGTCCAAAATGAATAATGCAAACATCTTCAACAAAATATTAGCAAATTAATTCAGGCAATATATGAGTCCTACAAACTTGTTCAAAGATGAATATGGTTCTGTTGTTTATTTTTCTTGCAATGTCTTTGATTAGCTTTAGTATCAGAATAAAAATATGCACATAAAATCAGTGAAAATGTGCTTTTGCATCTTGAATATTTTGAAAGAGTTTTTGTGAAATTGGTATTGTTTCTTATGTAAATGTTTGGTAGATAACTCAGATTATCTATTTCTTCTTGGTTGAGCTTTAGAAATCAGTGCATTTCTAGAAAAGTATCCATTTCATTTAAGTTGTTGCTTTTATAAATATAAAGTTATTTGTAATGTCAATTATACTTTAAAAATCTATTTAGTATCAAAATCCTCTAGCTTTGTCTTCTTCTTAACACAGAGGATGGTTTGCTGGAGGGTTTTATCTACTCTCAGCTTTAGGCTTTCCATGCATGTGGTCTCTCTCTATGTTTTGCCCACTACCAAGTGGTAAATTTTTGTGGGTTATTATTCAGGTCTTGTACTCTGGTTAATTTAACACATCAATGTGACCAGGTCACAGGGTGCCCATATATTTGGTTAAACATTATTCTGAGTGTGTCTGTGAGAGTGTTTCTGGGAGAGATTCACATTTGAATCAGTAGACTGAGTAAAGTAGATTGTCCTCCCTAATGTGAATGGGCCTCATCCAATTCATTAAAGACCTGAATAGAACAAAAGGAGGAGTAAGAAAGAATTTGCTTTTTCTTTCTACAGGTCTTGAGCTAGGACATCAGTCTCCTCTGGGCTTCAGAACTAGACTGGGATTTTATACCATTAATTTTCCTGGCTCTCAGGCCTTTGGTCTGCAGACCCTGGGACTTGGCCTCCATAGTTGTATCAGCCAATTCCTTAAAATAAATAATAAATAGAAAATAGATGATAGATAGGTAGATAGATAGGCAAGTATCTTATTTGTTTTATTTCTCTGAAGAACACTGACTAATACATCTTGTTACCCTGGTGATGGGGGTAGAGTATATTCACTATTGTTCTGGTCTGTTCTCAACCCTAGGCATGCCCTGTGTCCTTGCATCTCAGGGATGGGACTTTCTCACTGATCCTGCCACTACCCTATTGATAAGAGATCCCTTGTAATCTGGGCCCAGGACACTCTCATGTCCTTTCTTTAGGAGTACAGGTTTTATTTTTATTTTCAAAAACAATACAGCCATAATGAGTCTTCAACTATATTTGGAGGGTAACAGAGTTTGCTACACTTCCCCAGCAGTTTAAGGCCTAATTTTAAAGCAATTATACTCCAATAAAGATGTTAAAAAAAACAAAACAAAACAAAGCAAACAAACAAACAAAAAACCAAATGAACTATCAGTCATAAAAAGACATGGAGGAAACATTAAAAATAAAAAAGTATCAAGCAGATATTCCCGTCATTATGACAACAACAACTACTACCCTCATCCTCTCATGTACAAAGAGGGAAGCTTTCTCCAGTTCCCTCACCTACCTCTGATCTTTCTTGTGAATGCCCAGTGTAGATCTCTGGAAAGAGAATGCCATAGGTGCAGACTTTCCTTGTATCTGTAGTTTCTATGGGTTTTATACTCTCATGCCAACTCACATTTAGCCATTAGCCAATTATTAAAAATTTTAGCTTGAAACTCAACTCTTCCCTCCAATGGTCTGCTGCCAGTGAGTCAATACTCACTCTTCCCATCATTCCTTGGTACAGCTGTCTTCAACAGAGTCTATGTCAGTTGTTGGTCCTGTAACTTCAACTCACTGATGGGTTCAAAGAATATTTGGATTTAATAGGTTATTTATTTTTTCTTGTCAGGATGTGAGTGCTGTTCATTCAGTTTTCTGAATTCTAAGCAGAAGCCAATAGTACATCAAATAATGTTTGATATCAGACCATTATTGAAACAGGTTGATGTAACTAAAACCACCTCAGACTATGAAACATTCAGACAATTTATAATACCATGATCTCAGTTCATCTCAGAGTACAGCCAGGTCTTCAACTGATGCTCTGAACTGAGAAGTATGGGAGTAATTGTTATTGACAGACATTTTTAGTCTTATGGGTACACTTTTTAAGAATGTTATTTTTTTCCTGACAAAATTTTTATGACCAGATTTTTAGAATCTGTATATGTTGATTTTCATTCTTCTAAAAAGAATACTGTTAAAATATATGTGATAAATGTTTAATAAATAGTATTATAGTTTAGTTATTTTACTTACTTCAAAGCTGGGATAATCCTACACAAAAATGTCTTACACATCTTATGCAAAGGTTCATTGATAGGCAGCCAATAAATGTTAGTTAAATAAGTACAGTGTGTGCATATTTTGTATACTTGAGATTTAGAAACATACTGTTCTCATAGATTTAAAATGGCAATTGCCATCTTAATATTTGGCATTGGATCCACTAAATTAATCTTTCAAAGTGACTAAGTATTATTCCCGACATTCCCTTCTCCTGCAAATCTAGCTTAATCTCTTTTAGCAAGTTTATTCTCCAACATATTTTTCCAATCCATCTCACTTCTCTCTCATTCCAATGTCTCCACTCTAATCCAAGCTTTCATTCTCCCTGTCCAAGCATATTGTAATAGCGTCCCACATCACACACCTGTATTCACTCTTCCTTTATACAAGGCATATTCCTTCCAATAGTCAGAGAAATCATTTAAATGTGAAATGACCCTGCCCCTTAGCTTCTAACTATAACCATTCATTAAAAGCTTCTGAAGTCTAAACTGTTTAATACGGCTTTCAAGATTTTGTATAATCTGACTCCTCACTACTCTCCACCCTTATATCAGGATGCTCTACTCCTTGCTATATTTATTTTGCCAGATTTTCCTCCTTTAATTTTCTTGAATTTGTCATGTTCCTTCTCTCATTAAGATCTTCCAAGATATTATTACCATTGCTTGAAATGATCACACCTCCTGCTGATCACTAGCCTGGCTGCTTACAACATCAGGTATTTGTTTACATGTCATTTTCTTCAGCAAACTTTTTCGTACTTTTCACTCAGCTTTAAACTGAGATAGGGATGTGAATCTATGAGGATTATACTGAATATTTTGTTCATTGAACTTACCACAATAGAAATCAACTTTTTTGTGTAATTATTTTTAATAGATATTTTCTCAATAAACTAGAGACTCCATTTAAGCTTCTCATATTCAAAAAGAGAAAATAATTTCAAAAACAAGGTTTTTAGAATAAAAGCAAAAATAATTTTTGTGAGAAAAGAAAATTGGAGAAACTTCCAAAGAAATAATGTTGACACCATATGGAGATTTACAGAGCTTCAGATCTAGAGATATGCCAATTTAGTGTCCAGAATTGTAATACTATTCTCACAAAAATTAAAACTTACACAGAATTTAATTTTGTGAAAATTCAAAAGACAATTGAATGTGTTTACAGTTAAAAAAGTAATTAGAGGTGATAGGTCTGCTCATTGGAACAAATGATGTAATATTTTAAAGTAGTTTTTAGGAAGCTAAATCATTCAACTATTACTTTGCTTTAAGAACAGCACTTAGCTGAATTAATTGAATTTACTTTAAATCATGTTGATTAATTGTCTTCAAATTCACTCAAGCTTCATTTTTTCCATGAATTTTACTCATGATTTCATGAAGAATTAATATGTGTTTATCAAATCTATAATTGTTACAAATAACGGAGGTGAGCAGCAAATTTTGATATACTTTTAGAGAGTAAAGGGTTTATTAGCTTAAAATAGTAAAATAGACACCATTAAGGATAAAGTTTGAGAACAAAACAAAATGGGTTTCAGAGAATACAACTCAAAAGCCCAAATCTGAATTAAACTCTGCAGCTGATATTGGTGCAATAATTATTTAGCTCAACAAAAATACTAATTTCACTATGGTTTTCACACATGAATTTCTTATATGTATTTGAAAAGACTGGCTTTTTTGATTCTTTTATTTTTTAATTTATTCTCTTTTCAATAAGATGTTTTTGATTTTTTTATATGGTGAAAAATTACCATGTGTTGATTTCAAGTCTATGGTGCAATACATTTGGTTTTTTTTTTTTTATTTCAGTCATTTTATTTTAATATTTTCATATAAAAACTAAGATGATATTATATAAACGTATGTATAAGATGATATGTGTGTTTGTGTGTGAGAAGATATATATATATATTATACTATTTTATATACATATGTAATCTTACTCTCTGCCTCCACTCACATTTTTCAGAGATAACCAAAGGTTATTTGGGGCTAATACAGAGACCTTTCTTTCCTTCCTTCCTTCCTTCTTTCTTTCTTTCCTCCCTTTCTTTTCTTCCTTCAATTTATCTTTCCTTTTTTCTCCTTTTTCTTCTTTCCTCCTTTTCTTATTTCTTCTCCCTATCTTTTTCATTGGTTTTGTCATTAAAAAGTGTAAGAGATACTAATCCACTCAAAACCTGCACTTGTTTTTATGCTTGATATGTCATGAACTGTCTTCTGTGTAGAGAGAATACTGTCTGTTTCTTTTTTAGTATAAGCAATATATATTGTATGTCTACACAACAATTTATTTGACTATTCCACCTCTGAGGGACATGCAAGTTGTTCTATTTTTTGTTTGTGTCTAGATGCAGGGTTGTAGTAAGCATCAGTTTGTTTGTGTATGTGTGGTTGTGTGTGTGTATATTTCTTGCTTTTTTTGAGTGCTTTTGTTTCTCTAAGATAAGCCATGTATTCATACACTTATGCATGAATATGCACATATATATGTGTTAGAAATTAATTTACATCAATAATTTGCCTAATTCCAACCCATTCCCAGAGTTCCTTTTTGCTTTCCTTCATTTCTTATTTGCCTCTTTTTGACAACCTATCTCTGAACAATATCTTCATGTTGATCTAGGATTTTGGTCAGTCCTATAATAACTATGTAATATTTTCAAAGTTTCTTCAGGGGTATATGCATTTTTAATGTCCTTAGTTGTGCCTATAAGATTGTTAACTATAAACATTATTTTTGACTTAACAGTATAAAAGACAAGGGGAGTTAAGGCATTTGCCCTTTCACCTCTCCCTTCTTCTCTTTTCCACTTCCAGATTTGTTAGTTATATCAGTATTGTTTTTTCAAAATTCAATTTGTTGGACTTTTATCTTTTGAGATGTGTAGATTGTAACTGAGGGTTTGATTACTAGGTGGAGGCAATGAACTATGTAGCTAATAGTCTCGAACAAGTTTTTTAGATGTCCCTTCAAATGTAAAGAAGTAATTTATGTGATTTTTATTAATTAAAGTTTGATGTCAATGACTCTTATTTATATCGTTGATAAATTATACAGTGTATTAAATTAGTTTAGAACGTATAGCCCAAATAACATTACTGGAGATTGAGGGAGAAATCTGTATTGAGCAAAATAGCTCTCTAATAGGAATGTCCTCTTTTTAAGTACGACCAAATATAAAAGAAACATTAATTTATGGACTCAACACAAGCTAATTTTATAGATCATAATCACCAAGGTTCTAGGTGCAACGTTATAAATATAAGCACTCTTTTTGATGTATTTTGATGTCATAAAGCTAAGTTATTAATATGTTTCATATAACTCTAATTTCTCCTTCTCCTGACAGCCAGAAATAGTGTTTTTTCATTATTTACTCTCTCTTTGGTTCTAAGAAAAATGGATTATTTTTTAGATATTTTGACGTTTTGTTTTGTTTTGTTTTTTTAATTAATTAATTAATTATTTTTGGCTGTGTTAGGTCTTCGTTTCTGTGCGAGGGCTTTCTCCAGTTGTGGCAAGCGGGGGCCACTCCTCATCGCGGTGTGCAGGCCTCTCACTATCGTGGCCTCTTTTGTTGTGGAGCACAGGCTCCAGACGCGCAGGCTCAGTAGTTGTGGCTCACGGGCCTCGTTGCTCCGTGGCATGTGGGATCCTCTCAGACCAGGGCTCGAACCCATGTCCCCTGCATTGGCAGGCAGATTCTCAACCACTGCGCCACCAGGGAAGCCCAATATTTTGTTATTTATGAGTTGATGTTTGCAGCAAAATTTGTTCAGAATTTTTTCCCTCTTATTATATAAATATTAAAGATGTCTATTGTAAGACATGAAGCGTGAACAGTCTTGAATTATAGGAAATAATTAGCAAAAAAAAAAAGAAAACTAAGTTGTTATGGTAATTTTGCCACTATTAAACTGGCCTAAATTTTTCAATATTTTAATGGAAAATATACCAATTCTGCATAAGGAACTATTGTTTTATAGTAAAGTACATTGAGTTTCAAATCAATAAATCTGAACATGGACTTCAGTTTTACTAAAGAAGAGAGAATTTAGGATTTTGGAAAGAGAAACTACAGGTAAGTGTGTGTTATGGGTTGATTTCTTCCTTTCTATTAGGAAAAAACTCAGATTTTTTTCCTTCCTATGTGGGAAAATACCTAGTTCTTCCCTACTGTCTTTCTTCCCTGTGAGTCACCTTTAATTCTCACACAGAACACTTCACTTCTGACACTTCTGGTCACCAAATGTGTAATGTATGCGGATTTTTCCCCATAGCAACAAGCAAGTCTACAACACCAGCTGTGTCCTAACTCAGTCCTAACACTATCTACCTGGAGACAGCATCCAATCTCACTGGTAGGGGCTAAGTCCCATAAGACTGCCTCCCCCACCTCCATTTCAGATGCCAGTCACAAGCTCAGGTTATCACCTGCACTTCTGACCTACTGGTTATAGATAGGAGGTTCTAAGAACCCCTTCCTCAGGTTTTGCTGATTTGCTATAGTGATTCACAGAACTCAGAAGAACACTTACTTATGTTTACCAACTTATTAAAGGATATGATAAGGGATACAGATGAACGCCAGATGAACAAATACATAGGGCAAGGTCTGGGAGGGTCCCAAGTACAGGAGCTTCTGTCTCCACGGAGTTGGGGTGTATCACCCTCCCAGGGTGGATGTGTTCACCAGTCTGGAAACTTTCCAAATCTCACACTATTGGTATTTTATGGCGGCTTCCTCAAGTAGGCATGATCATTTACCGACTCCATTTCTAGCTCTTCTGCCCTCTCTGGAGGATGGAGGGGAGTTGGGGCTAAAACTTTCAAGCTTCCAATCATGGCTTCCTTTTTCTGGTGACCAGCCCCCATCCAGGAGCATTCAGGAGCCTACCCGGAGTTGCCTCACTAGAACAAAAGATGCTCTTAGTGTTCTATTCCCTTAAAAAATTACAAGTGTTACTGAAAGTCAAGTCCAGCTGCTCTCTGCTCGAAAGGCAACAATTGAGAGGCAAGGTTGGTGGAAAGGAAAGTTTGCTTTATTTCAGAGGCCAACAACCAGGAGAGATGGTGGACTCATGTCCAAAGACCGACTCCCCACAGATAGTCAGTGGGCAAGAGCTTTTAAAGGGGGGTTTCAAGGGTGTATTGGCAGAGGGAGGGGGTTACATGCAGAACAGCACAGTCGGCTCTGATAGTCATTTTGAAATTGGTCATGTGGTGGTCTGATCAAAGTCATCTTGATTGTTTTGAGTAGTTAATCTTTAGTTCCAGGGTCAATTTGTTCCCATTTATTGGAGGCCAGTTCTCAGAATTGTGGCAGCTTATGTCATGGCTAGAGTCTGGTCACCATGTAGTTAAATTCCTCCACCTGGTGGGGGTTTCAGTATCTTCAAAAGGGCTCAAAGGATTTGGCTTGGAATCTTATCTGTAGCCCTTGAGGAGGAACTAAAGGTCCTTGGCTTTGGTTAATGACTAAACTATTATTATTTTGTCCTGTTTGACTCTTTTCCTTTGTTTCTTCAATTTCTCACTTCACTGATTAAACTTATTATTTGGCTAAAGTTTTTCTACAGACAGAAGTCAGACTGAGGACATGGTAGGGTAGGGGAGTTCTGTCTTAGGAAGACCCCATAGGGTCCTTCTCAATTTCACAAGGGTTTTAGGAGCTCTGTGCCAAGAACTGGGGGAAAAGCCATATATATGTATTTTTTTTTTCTATTATTTCACACCCTCAAAATTCATGTTAAAGCCCGAACTCCCAATACCTCAGAATATGACCTTATTTGGAGATAGGGTCTTTACAGAGGTAAACAAGTTAAAATGAATTAATTAGGGTGGTTCTTAATCCATTATGACTGGTATGCCTTTAAAAAAGGGAAAATTTGGACACAGAGACATGCACACAGGGTGAATGCCCTGTAAAGATTGCAGGTATTCTTCTACAAGCCAAGGAACTACCAAAAGCTAGGAGAAAGTTCTGGAAGAGATTCAGAGGGAGCATGGCTTTGCCATCACCTTGATCTTAGACCTTTAGCTTCCAGGGCTCTGAAACAATGACTTCCTCTTAAGACACTCCCAACTATCTCATCCCCAGTTCTATATGTGGGTTCACATCATGCTATACTCACTGTCAATTTCATAGTATAAACTGCAAACCCGGCTCTTCTAAATTATCATAATAATCTTCTAAGTGGTTTGTGTTTTCAGTCTTGAAACCTCTAACCCATTCTCCACACTTTGATGAGAATCATAGTTCTAAACTCCAAATCTGAATCTGGGTGATTTTTCTGTTTAAAATATTCAAAGATTTTCCTATGCCATCTGAAGAAGTTGACTCTAAAACAACTGCTTCTGGCCAAAATAGAGTAACAGGAGAACCAGATTTATTCTCATGCCTGAAACAATTGAGTAATCAGAAAAAATATTATAGAAGAGTTTTCAGTTATCAGATGATAGATAGCTCAGTACAGTGATCAGTGAGAGAGGTGAAAAAAAAAAAAAAAAAATGAGATGACCCTATAGTGATTGCACAAAGTTAGTGTCTGGAGAATATTTCCAGGCCACAATACACAGAGCTGAAGAGTCCAGACCACAATGCAGAGATGATCAAGGCTAAAGTTCATCCACCATAATACAGGAGGGGAGAACTATGGAAAGAGAGACTGTCCTAGGGATTGCATATGGTGCTCTCCTCACCCTAAGTCTTCAGTTGAGTATTTATAAGCATGTGCATATGAAGTAACTACTTAAATTTGGGGCAAGAATTACCTAATAGGATAAGAAGAATAATCTATGAAGCTGAAACTTACAGAATATTGATTAAAGAAATCAAAGTATAGTTGAGTAAATGAAGAAATATACGATGCTTATGGATTGGAAAACTCAGTGTTGTTACAATAGCATTTCTTTCAGTGCCAATTAATAAATTCAATGCAAACCCAGTCATAATCCTGGCAGTTGTATTATTTTGTAGAAAATAAAAAAGCTGATTCTAAAAGTTTGTGGAAAGGCAAAGGAATTAGATTAGCCAAAACACGATTGCAAATGAAGAAATTTAGAAGTCTCTACCATATTTAAAAAATTATTATAAAGTCACAATAATCAAAATAGTATTGTTTTGGTGAACACTTATATACATAGATAAACTGAAAATAATAAAGACTCCATATAAACCAACATATATATTTTTCAATAAAGTTGCTAAGGAAATTCAATGGGAAAAGGATAGTTTTATCATCTAATGGCCTAGAAAAATTGGGTTTTCATATGTGAAAAATAAACCTCAGTGTATACCTCCACAAAAAAATTAACTAAAAATATATTTTAGACCTAAATACAAAAGATAAATTTATAAAATTTCTGAAGGAAAACATAGAATATCTTTGTGACTTTGGGTTAGTCAAAGATTCATTAGATACAACAACAAAAGGATGATATATAAAGAAAAAGATTTATAAATTGGGCATCAAAATTAATTAATCTACTATTGGATAGTTACAGTTAAAAGAATGAAAAGGCAAACTACATGTGTGTAGATGGGGAATGCATTTGCAAGCCACATGTCTGATAAACAGCTTGTATCTAGAATATATAAAGGACTCTCAAAATTCAGTTATAGGAAAACAACCAAATAAAGAATGGGCAAAATATTTGAACATTCAGGAGACATTTCACCAAAGAAAATATGCAAATGGCAATTTAGCAAAGAAATGATGCTCTGCCTCATTAATCATTAGAACAATGCAAATTTAAACCATAACTACATGCCTGTTAGATTTGCTAAAATGAAAAGCTGATAATGACAAATATTGATACAGATGCAAATCAACTTGAACTTTCATACATTGCTTGCAAGTCCTTTGACAGATACATTTGGACATTTTGGAGGTTTCTTATAAAGTTAGACATGTAGATATGATATAACTCAACCATCTCCTATGTATTTACCCAAGGGAAATAAAAAATTACGTTCATACAAAAACCTTCATATGAATATTTATAGCCACTTTTTTCATAATCAATGAGAAATGGAAATAACCAAATGTCTTTAATCTGCTAAATAAACTGACTTTGGAATATACATACAATGGAATACTACTCATAAAAGAAAAGGAGCAAACCACTGTTACAGTCAATAATATTAACTAATCTCAAATGCATTATGCTAAGTTAAAGAAGTGAAACTATAAAGACTACATCTTGTACAATACCATTTAAATGAAGCTTCAGAAAAGGTAAAACTATAGATATAGAAAACAAATCAGTGGTTGCGTGAATTTGGGGAAGAGTGTGGCTTCAAAGAAGCATAGAGAAATTTTATTTGTGATGGAAGTGTTCTATACCTTAAAAAAAAAAAAATGAAAAAAATTCCTAATTATGACTTAAAAATCAGAGGTTTTTCGTTTTCTCTGTTTTCATTCTCACTACTTATGCAATCCATTCACTTCCTGCTTTAACCAGATCTTGGAGGACTCATTCTTAAAAATCCCATTTTTCTATACATTTTTCCCTTTGCCTGAAATTTTCTTACCATAGCCTTCTCTCTTGATTAACTTTTAATCAATCTTTAGACCAAACTGTGATCACTTTGTATTGTGCCACCTTGACTCAACTGGACTTCATTTCCCAGAATTCCTCTTCCGGATAGTATTGGGTATAAGCGTGATTCCAGTTTGAGATTCAGAGGAAGGAAATGAAGCAACTGCCACTTGTGGCTCATAAACCTCGTTTCTTTGTTGAAATAAGGCAGCAGCCAGGCTTAAAACTTCCACCTTCCCTTAGATTTTCCTTAAGCTTCTCCAACTTTCTGGGCCATTTCTGTCTTCTTAGCTCCCCATGAGGAAGGGCTCTTGTGCAGAACACTCATACCATCATCAAGCCAGAGGCAACAACTGCTGGCAAGAGTGTCAGTACATCCTCATTGGCTCAAGATTTTGTACTCCAGAATTGTCTTGCTTTCCCATACTTGACATCTCTCTTTCCTTCCCCATCACCTACCTTATGCACTTCAAGTTCCAGTGGCAGAATTCAACATCAGACATGTTGTTACAAAGACTGCTTAAACAGCTCCCAGAGTGTGTATGGTCAAATCCTCCTCTACCCTCATCTGTCTGTCTGTCTGTCTCTTTTTCTCTAGATAGATATATTAGATATAGATATAGATACTGTTATACAATTTAAATTGAATTTTCTACTGGAAGTGTTCTCTCACCTCACAACTTTAAGTGTCTATTTTATTTTCTACAAACAAATTTTATTTTCCCATCATAGCACACTTAACACTGTCTTGTACATACATGTTTACTTGTTTGTATGTTTCACTGAGTTGATCTCCATTAAAATGAGGAACCATGATTTTCCTGTTCATCATTATATCATAAATGCTCTGTAAAGTGTCTGGAAAAAAGAATTTGTTACTTTTTTATTGTTTTAACTTAATTAATTAGAATGTAATACATTTTTTAAAGGCATTCATTCCAGCCAAGGAATTTGGTATTTATTTGACATGCATATGGAAATCATTGAAGGCTTTTGATTTAAAGGTGCACAATTTGCAGGTCCCTGTGGGTGAAAGGAGAGCAAGGGCCCACCTCAATTTATTGCAATGTTCAAATAAAACGACATACTGGGATTAATAGGGCAAATGTAAAAGAGCAAATGCAAATAAAAGTATGAAAATAAACAGATTCTGACAAAGAATGAGAGAAGTCAGAGTTGATACCAAAGTTTTCAGTCTTGATATTTGGAAGTCTGCTGTGTGGAAGTCAGTAGGAGGAACACATTTGGGGAGTGGTTAAATCATGAGATCAGTTTTAAGCATGTTGAATTTGGTGTTGGATTGACAATCCTACAAGGTATTTGTCAGGTAATTAGAAATTGTTGGAATGCAATTTCTAAGAAAACTTATTGAGGTATACAAAGATGTGTAAATTATACAGAGCTAATATTGAATCTTTTAGAGTGGGATTACATCACTTGTGTATGTGCGTAAAGACTTGACTAAACTATTTAGAAATTTTAGAGTAATTGTCATTTGGCAGTGGGCTTATAAATAGATTGTATTCTCCTCTTTTTATTTATTTATGTTATGCAGTCTGTGCTTTCCCAAATACTTTGAATGTATTGCGTTAAACAATAGTGTGTTTGTTTATAATCAGAAAAATACTTTTTTTTTAACAAAGAAGAACTTAGTTTATGTTTATACAAGTCTCAACGTGTTTTAGTCTTTTCATCTGTGAAATGGAAATGGAATATCTATGATTATTGTGAATATTAAACAAATATATAAGAACCTAGAACAGGTTCTATAAATAACAGATGGTCAATAAATGGGAGGTAAATATATATGTCACTCCCATATACATTGGAGTTCCAAGGCATCAGAGAGAGACAACAAGCTATTGGGTACTTGAGAGATGCTTAATAGGTTGCTGTAAGAGACAGCACAGGTAGCTGAGAAATGGGAAATAAGCAAATGGAAACTCTGGGTACTTAGAAAGATTTCCTAAGGATTAAGCCAGAAATCCCAAATCATATTATGAAACTAATTTTGCATATAATTTATTCTTTATATGTGATCAAATTGGGACTCAAGAATTTTGGCAAACAGGTTCCTCTACATTTTAGTATGAGTTTGCACTGAACTAATAATTCATTTATAAGGTCCTGAAGGTATTTGGCACAGTAGTCTATGTGTTACATTAGAGTTTTTGAGGAATGATCAAGTAACACAAATAATTAATCTACATTCTAACAGGAATTAGAGGGGAAAGTGATAGAAGTCTAATTTTGTTTTCACCACTTTTATTTTCCTGAAAGATGGTATTCTTCAGGAGGGATTACTAACACGATACCTTACTCTAGTGGATAGGGAAATGCCTGCTTGTGGAGAGTTTGGCCAACTAAAGGGCATGTGGCAGTGTGATTTTGACCACATCTCTCTAGAGTAATGCATCATCCTCTATTTTCTAAGGTGAGAATATAGGGAAATTAAACAGATTAAATTTATGAGTTCATAAACTCACTTTTTTTCCTGAGTTTTAGCTACTTCCCATTCTTTATGACACTCTGGGTTTCCTTTTTTAATAGGTTTATGTAAGGTATATAAGACTCACAGTCATACATTGTGTGTAATATACTATTCCTCCAAAATTAGTTCAGTAGATGTCCTAATATTTCATGTTTTAGAATGTTTATGCAAAGACAGTTTAAGAACTCTTATGTCTTGAATGGTTTCTCCAGTCAAGCATGTTGATTACCTTTTTGCCTGAAATAAATGGTAACTGATTTTAGTTCTCTAAGAGAATCCAATCTCATTCCTTGAATATACACATAAACTGTGAAGAAGATGAATTTGATTTAAATAGAAATACACACTTAGGCACACTTCACTGTGTAAATGTTGACATATCTCATCAACAAACAAAATAAATGATACAGTTCAGGTTGAAGAGGTTTTTATTTGTTTTGTTTTGTTTTATTAATTACAACCTTCCATCTCTTTATTACCTAACACGTTAACTTAGAAGAGTAAAAGCATATTTATTAGTTTAAAATCTCAGCTTTCAGAATGTTAGGTAAGCTCAGAAAATATATATCTTATTCAACATTAAATATTAATAAAATAGAGTTTTCAACAGCTTATAAAAGGACATCTATAATATGGGATGAATATATTTTGAATATGACATGAATATATACGTCTACTAATTAGAAACTGACTTATGCTTCCGTTCATTCTGTATTCATTTTAAAACATTTTGAACAGTTCTTGAAATAGAAAAAAAAATCAGTGTAGACTATTTTTGTGCAAAATGAAAAAAACAAAACAAAACTTGGCTAGCTTACTACTTTTTCATAATTTGTGTCTCCTCAACTCTATTTAAAACTCTTAAGTAGAGATAATTTTTAGCATATATCTACTTATTTACTTGTAGATAAATACTTGCTTGTGAGAATCTGAATCATGTTTCTGTGATTCTTTTTTTACTTTTAAATTTTTGGATAGATGTCAGAACTTTGTGTGGGCAGTGTTTATTCTGCTGCTTCATTCCACCATTCAAATATGGCTAAAATCATGTTGAAATAATGATTTTTTTTTTCATGCACCATATTTACTTTCACTACTGTGTTCCATAGACTTTTCTGGCCACTGATGATAAAATATTGAACAAGACAGAAAAAGTCCCTGATTCCATGGAACTTATTTTATATGTTGATAGACTAGCAATAAACAAATTAGTATATGATATAATAAATGATAAGCTTATGAAAAAATAAAATAGGGCAGAGGGATTCTGGAGTGGTCAGGGAAAATTAAGGATGTGACATTCCAGCAGAGATCTGAAAAACATGAAGCTTCAAGTCATACAATGTCTGAGGCAATATACTTCTGGGCAAAGGGAATATCACATGCAAACTCTGAGCTAGAAAACTCTTGGAGTATTTGAGAAAGAGCAGGAAGGTCAGGGTGGCTGGGGCCAAAAATGTGAGGGTATAGAAAGAGAAGAGAGGTGATTGATAGAAGAGACAGAAAAAGACAAATGAATGCCAGACTATAATAAGTCTTACAGCCAATAACTTGGGTATATTCCATGTTTATTGGGGGAAAGGTAAGAGAGGAACCATTAAGATCATTTAGGAGATGACTTAGATTATGACAATATTCCAGGCTAATCATTAGAGTTGCTAGGATTAGAGTGGTAATGGTTAAAGAAGTGAGAAGTTGTATTGCAGGCAGAAACATGTTATTGAGTTTGGATTAGTACTCTATGGGAATTTTTTTTTTTTTTTAATTTCCTGAACATTGGGATAAATGGTAAAGTAATTATGATCCGAGAAAGACTGAAGAATGGCTCTCACTTGACAGTGTAGGAAGTCTGGGAGTTCTTCTGGATGCCCTAATGGAGATATAAGGGTGGGTCTTGATATGCAAATCTTGACCTCAGTGAAGATGTTAGTGCTGAGATATAAATCTGGGAGTCATGTCTTCATAGAAAATATTTAAAGCCATGGCATTTCAAGATCTTTTTAGATAAAAAGTGTGGATAGAAAGGAAAGAAAGATTAGGAGGACTGCGATCTGCGGCATTCCAATAACTACAGTTAAGAATTTAGGAGCCTAACATGAAGATTTAGTGAAGTAGGAAGAAAACTGGACAGTATAGCATCTTCAAAGCTAAGTAAAGAAATGTTTTAAATAAAAGTAAAAGATTATTTGTGTAAATGATGCTAAGAGTTGGAGTAAAAGACCTGAGAATTGAATATTACATTTATAAAGCTGGAGGTTCGTGTGACTTTCATAGTTTCAGAGGATTAACATAAAAAGAAAAGAGGAAAAATACTGGTAATGTGAAAGTAACACCAAAGCGTATGAGCAAAACTTTGGTGGAATTTTGCTATAAAGAAAATTAGAAAACTAGGATTATATAGGGGAATGAGGAGTCAAAGCAACTTTTTTTCTTTTTAAACCTGAAAGATATTATAATGAAATGAATAATCCATATGAGAAGAAAATATTGATGATTCTACAATAGGAAGGATAAAACATAGTTATTGCTGTCTTTGTTTAGGCAAGAAGGAATGGAATCCAGAGCAAAAGTGAATAATTGCTCTTAGAGAAGAGCATGGGGAGGGTGGCATTTACCAAATGCTTTAAAAAGTAGAAGGCACAGTAAATAAACACAAGTGAAGGTGGTTTGAATTATTTGGCAGTTGGAAACATAGTTAGTATTCAACATTTTAGTGAGTAGGAGAGGGGTATTGGGGTTTTGAAGAAAGAAGGGATAGTGTAATACAGTCTGAGAGAGGGCAAGCAAATTGTACATAACAGTGTAAATCAACTATACTCCAATAAAAATTAATTAAAAAAATAAAATAAAATGTGTTGCTAGACTAAAAAAAAACAGCATGGTTGTGTTTTCTTTAATTTTTTTATTGAAGTATAGTTGATTTACAATGTGTTAATATCTGCTGTACAGCAAAGTGACTCAATTATACATATATATATATATGTATATACATTTTAAAAATATTTTTTCCATTATGGTTTATCACAGGATACTGAATATAGTTCCCTGTAGTATATAGTAGGACCTTGTTGTTTATCCATTCTATATGTAATAGTTTGCATTCACTAACCCCAAACTCCCCGGCCATCCCTCCCCCATCCCTCCTCCCCCTTGGTAACCATAAGTCTGTTCTCTATGTCTGTGAAGCATGGGTGTGTTTTTTTGTCCATCCACTATCAGCCTCTCCGGTAAATGTACTGAACTGATACAGAATTGAATTAACTAGACAATTAGGGCAAAGTGAGAGGTAAGGAGGCTGAAAGTGTATGATGAATAGGGATTATAGTGATGTGCCTTTGAATCAATAACCCACTTGTCTGAGTTTCAATTTATATATTTAAGGAAAATCTCGTCTTTGAAACTTGATAGCTGTGTGATTTGGCACAGGTTATTTATCTAACATATTTTTCTTATTTATAAAGTATGTGCAATTATATAGCCAATGAATAATACATAGCACTCAGTACATGTAAGATTTCTTCCTTGTTGTCTTCATTGTCATCAATATTTTAGAAATTAGTATTAGCTAATTTCTGGGAACCAAAGATTTATTTTTATCACTACCCTCTGAAGTAACTAATGGCCACTAACCTAATTCAGGAATAACTGCACATATCATCTTGTATTTCAACCTGGATTTTAAATTTGATAGATTTATATAGATTTACAGATATAAATATATATTTAACAGAAGTATTAGCATATTTCACTCTAGTACATATGCCATAAATGATTTCTCAATGAAGAAAATTGGTATATGTGGAGATTTAAACAAATGCATGTTCATAGTGAAATGTTACACATAAAACTCAGGCTACTACTTGAAAACATTAAACCTGTTATGAAGATCTTGCTGCTTAAAACTGGAAGGGAATCACTGATTAGCAGCAGCAAGTAGAACCCAACCAATAAAAAATTCGTGAAAAAGAGTTGAAATATGAAGAGCACTTGAAAAAGCAATATTTTAGAGCTTTTTATAATTTTTATGAAATGTTCCACTAAAATTTGACAATCAAAATGTTATAAAACATGCACTTGTTAGAAGAAACACACACAAAAATATTATGTATATATGTCACAACATCTAAGTGGTTTCCAGAGTCAAAAGTTTACATATTAAAACAAATATCAGTACTACTGTTTGAGCAAGAACACATAATATATTATTTGACTGATAATAAATTTATAATTAAATAGAAGTGAACTTGGAAATTTATTTTTTTTCTATTCTGAACATAATTTAACAATAAGTGGTTAGCAGCTTAATTAATATATTTGAAAGCCATTAAAAAATTTGTTTTTCTCTGTCTTTTCATTACTAGTTTTAAACTATTTGATCTTAAATAACTAGATATAAAATAATTTCAAATAATTATTTTTATTTTAGCATTAATAATAATATTAAGTAATATTTATAGTTGCACGCCTTGTGCCAGAAATTTAACCATATTACCTCATATAACCCTCAGTACTACACAATGAGGTACATACTATTCTCACTCGAATTTTATAAATGAAGATACTTGAGGCTAAAGACATTTTAAATTTCAAGGTCACACAGTTTTAACATGGTGAGATCTGAATCCAAAATTATGTTTTTCTGAATTTAGAGCCCAAACATATCAAAATCGTATATGTCTTATATTTAATATATTTTAGAAAGAGTTGACTGAAAATTCATTTCAGTTAGAATTTGACTCTAATGCATATTGATGCTTTGTTTTCTTTTTGTTATTTTTCTTATAATATTTTTTTGTTGTTTCATTGTACTACAGTTACTCTGAAAGTTTTCCTTGAATTGAATATGTGAACACTGTTACCCGTGTGGATTTAGGTACTTTTTTGAGGAATTAAGCTTGTGTGCTGTGTATTGTGCAGAACCAATTTACTGATAAAACTGATTTTTATGAGTTTAGACCTTAGTTCAACTACTCTTTAAGATTACTGAGTGAGTTCTGAAGCTTTTAAGTAATTAATCATAGTTTTTGTGTCAAAAGGGATTCGGTCTGATATTTCAAAGAAAGTATGAACCATTTTTCCTGTTCTTTGTTCCTATTTTCCTATTAGTCTTTTTCTTAAATCTCAGAGTTCTTTGAAGTATTTACTAGCAAAATAATAAATATGATCACCTTTCTGAGTGAGAAAACAAACAAGCAAAAAAGCATGTCAAAAAAAAAAAAAAAAACCATGTCATTTCAGCTATACATAAAAGTTTCCTTCAAAAAAACTTAAATCACTTTGGGTTTAACATTTAAACAATTTTGTCATAATTAAAACTGCTTTTAAACACCATATAATACCATTTTGCCTTACACCTCTCTTATCATCTCCCTAAATCATATTCTAGCCCTAAGAAATTACAAACAAATTCAACTTATTGTCCAAGATTTTCATTTTCAGTTGTATTTGATGTCTTTATGAACATATTTTAATAGACTCTCCATTAGTCAATTTCTGAGAGTATTTAGTTAAATGCGTGCATGGTTTTAGATGATATTTGCTAGAATATTGTATCACTTGGTAATTTCAACATTGTGGTAAATATTTTAAGTGCCTGTGATATGCCAAACACTATTCTACTGGCTGGAATACGCTAGTAAACACATCATATGGAGTCTTACCTTTCACCAAATTTGTATTCTGTAGGAGAAAAGAGCTGAATAACTAAAAGAAATATAATGTTATATGTTGATATATATTATACAGAAAATTAATCACTCTAAGTGGATGGTGAATAATTGGGAAAGTGGTTGACATTTAGGTACAGATAGTGAAAGAATGCTTCTATTTAGTTATCTAGTTCTGTGTAACAGATTATTTCAAAATATGAAAGCTAAAGACATTTTATTACATCTTATAAATTTGTGTGTCAGGTATTGGGCAAGGAGAATTCTTTTGTTCCAGGTGGGCAATTCTCCAAATTGTGTCCGCTGATGTTCTTTGATGGTATTCAACTAGTGGATGGGCTAAATCTGGACTGTCTGAGAAGACTTCACTTACATATCTGACACTCTGTGTGGAGGTGACCACGAGGCCTGGATCCCAGAGCTTCTTCTGTATGTAGTCTCTGAATAGGTGCATTTGTTACAGTGTGGATTGGGGCTCCCAGATGTAGTGTTCCAAGAGACAGAAAGCGGAAACTACAAAGTTTTAAGGCCTACACCTAGACACTGGCACAGCATCATTCTCATCATATTCCATTGGTCATGCAGTCACTGAGCCTTCCTAGAGGCAAAGGAAGACGAAGGAAACGCCACTTAACATTGGAAGGACTGTCAATAAATGTGCAGCCATTTATAACATGCTACGTCCATGTGCATACAGGAAGTTATACGCTGACATACATTCATCCACTTCAGCGGCAAGTGTTTGGTGTGTGACTATATGTATGTTTTAATTGTCATACACGTATGTTCATTTAGCTCTCATCATAGTCTTGTTAGTGGAACAAAACCTACAGGCTTAGTTCATTGTGAGAAAAGAACCAGTACTAGTTGTATTTGATACAGAATACACTTGGAGTTCAAAGAATGGTACAAATATTTCTTTACAGTTGACAGGCCCAGTTATTTTAAGCCTACAGAAAGTATTGACTGTTTTTCCTTTATGCCTTTTCTAAACTCTCATTGTCTTTGAATCATTGCATTACATGCAGCAGACTATTTCCAAAGTGAAATTTTGGTTACTAATATTATCTCTCATAGTAAGACTTAGATCTTGGACTCATTATATTGAAAGACCCATCTTAATCAGAAGTGAGTATGAAGCTAAGCAAAGAGTATGAAAAATACAGAGAACCGTATTCTACTACATTTTTCAGGTCCTCATTTTTGTGCTCTTGCTTTCACCTTTCTCTTTCAGTTTCTTCCAAAGATTCTCCAAACAGGATATTCACTCATTATTTTGTCTCCCATTGTGCTTGTTAGTCAGTAGTGTGCTGTCTTCTGAGCTTCTGTAAATAATGTCAAATAGTTCACGTCAAGGTTTAATCAAATAATTTTAACTTGACTAGAAAAATAGACATAATTAAAACTCTAGCTTTATGAGTATATACGTTTGCATTTCTCATTTACTTCCCTGCTAATGGACTCTTCTATCACATGCTTTTGCCAGAAATCTATCCTCCTTATTACTAACTGATGGCAGTCTGCATAAGTGTAAGGTAATGTAATCTGACATATATACTTATTGTATATATCTACCATTCTTTCATTTGCATATTCATTTGAAAGTAATTTGGGGGCAACATTTTATGTTAAACACAAGGTCACATTTTGAAATATGTAAGGTGACAGTATTTGAATATATATTGATCTAAAGCCATAGGATTCATTTTAACATGCTTTATTTTACCTAGTGTAGTGTATTTTACCTAGTGTAGTGTTTGGACATTTACATTATTCCAAAGTATACCAGGTGATTCTTTTTTTTTTTTTTTAACATCTTTATTGGAGTATAATTGCTTTACAATGGTGTGTTAGTTTCTGCTTTATAACAAAGTGAATCAGTTATACATATTCATATGTTCCCATATCTCTTCCCTCTTGTGTCTCCCTCCCTCCCACCCTCCCTATCCCACCCCTCTAAGTGGTCACAAACCACCAAGCTGATCTCCCTGTGCTATGCGGCTGCTTCCCACTAGCTATCTATTTTACGTTTGGTAGTGTATATATAGACACAGACCTACGAGAGAATGGACTTGAGGGCATGGCGAGGGGGAAGGGTAAGCTGTGACAAAGTGAGAGAGTGGCATGGACATATATACCCGGTGATTCTTAATCACAGATATTTTGAGAATATATTGCATGTTTCTCAAATATTTCCATCTGGGAACTGATTGGCTTAAATTATACAAATTCTATCCTAATCATGAAATAGACAGAAATGTAAATCAGAACATTACTTTTTGTTTTCCTAATGCAAACATTCATAGGAAGGGGGGGTGTTACTTTGATTTTCCTACCAAAGTATAAAGCAATTACCTATGTATAATGCTCTGAGTTATAGAGATGTTGAGTCCAATACAACTTTATTATGCCTATTTTGGAACTCTGCATCAAAAGTCAGAGCCACAATATACACCAGTATAAACCTAGACACAAACCCTTTGTTGATTCATGTGGGTAGTTCTTGTTTGTGGGAAGCTGCTTTGTGCACTGTAAGATGGTTAACAGCATCCCTGGTCTAAACCCTCTAGACTCCAGTAGCCTACTCCTCACATTTGTGACAACCAAAAATTCTCAATGTCAAATGTATCTAGGGGCGAGAGTTGAAGAATAAGCCCCAGTAGAGGACCACTGATGTATTACCATATTTTAAAGTTAGAGCCAAAGTGCTCCACCTGTGGATATTTCCCAAACTTCTTTCAATTTTGTCAGGTAGCATTGTTGGAAGACTACCAAAACTAGAAACTCTACAAAGGATCCTCTAACCTTAAGGCAAGCAAAATTGTTCAGGATATTACCTTAAAAAATAAATTTGTTTTCTGTTCTCCTTATTCGGTAAAAATACTTATAGTTAAAAAAAGCAACATATTACTATCTTTCTAAATTAAGAAAGTAAGCTATTCATATTTTGCTGATGTGTGTGTGTGTATGAGTGTGTGCGTGACTTTAGCATTTATCCCTGAACTCTGTATTTAACCTACAAGGAATTAACATATGGGCAAAAGAAGTTTTACTGAACGATTATACAATGTATCATAGTTCATAGTAATATTGGGTTAAAGGGCAAAATAGAATATTTGCCCTAATTTCCTTCTGGAACTGTCATTTTTATTACTACGCTATTTTAAAAGATTGTTTTATAGGACTAATTCTTCCCCTAAATCTCTTAAAGCTATTGTTCCATATCAGGAGACTAAGTTCAATTTTAAGCCGTTTTGGAGGTTAGCTTACTTTTTCATCTTAAATTCGGAAATCCAATTTAGGGTTTAATCCTTCTATATGATAATAGATGATTCCATTTTCATTTAGTTTTTGAAACAATTATAGCAGGATTTGAATAAATCAAACTGCCTCCAATGGAATAGCTCAGAGCTATGCTCTATTGTGAACGTTTTTTATTGAAGGATTCTGGTTTCACACAATAAGTTATTCTTTCATTTTTATCAACCAAAGTAATTTGTACTTCATGGTAATAGAAGAAAGGCTTTAAAATTGAAAAGAAATTTGTTATTTTCTTTATTTTTGCAACCTGTTTTATGGAATAATGTGATGTAAAAAGCAAAATAATACAGCTATAGGCAGCACAGGTTTTGTAGACCAGGAAGATCTTCTTCTGAAGTTTGGCTTATGTCCAAACTTGACTACTTCTGTAAATCTAGGAAAGATACCAATCTTTCCTAAGTCTCAGTTTTCTGTTCTGTAATATGGAGTTAATAAACTTCTGTAAAAAAATCAATTAACAGAAACCTCATTTAAATAGAGTTGGAAGACCAGGTTGCGGAGCTCCCATGCCCTGCAAGGATAGCAGAGCAGGACAGGAAGAAGAAAAGCCTCCTCTTCTTTCCTGGCGAGCACTCAGCCAATGAAAAGTCAGGGACTCTATGTTTACTATAGCTTTCCATCTTTCTTTTCCCTTTCCTGTGCAAAAACTTGCACGTGTCTTGTCACGTTTGCCAACCCTAAACTGCGATCCTCTGCTGATCTTGAATAAACCAATCTTTGCTGCAGAAATATCTGGAAGTCTATTTATTTCAGGTCAGCACTACATACATCTAATGGCTAATGGAGGACTGAATGAATGACATTTAAAGCACATAGCACAATGAAGGACACAGAGTAATTACTCAAAAATACAATGTTTTCTGTTCTCAAGTTCCAAAGTGGAATTACTTTCTTCAATACTCAAAAGTAAATATGTCCCAGTAGTAGGATATTGTTGCACAATTTAATTAGAGTGCTTCTGTAAAGAAAGCTAGTAAATAACATATCTGAGCATTCCCTAATCTCTCATCACCTACCTCCCCTACTCAGAGCTAACTCTGGTCAAGGAAAATGATGGTTGTTCATCATAAGCATGCCTGAGTGGGAAATATTCACTCAAAAGAAAGCTTGGGTTCTTAAGAGTCTGTCTTTTTAATTCAGCAATATTTCCTCAGGCTAAAGCAATATCCATTAGGACTACATTGTCTGAAAAAAATATACATTGGTTTTTGGTTTTGTTTTCTTTCCAAATGTTATTGTTCTGTCCTGAAGTATAGCCAAAAAAAAGCAACATATATCTAAGAACAATATGGAGTTAGTTTAACTCTTCTCCTCAATAAGTACTACTTTGTCAAATCAGGGAGAGGAGTATCATGTGCATTAATGATGCCAATGTAGAAGATATTTTTAGTTCTCATAAATAGGGAAAACCCATAAATGAGTATAACATGAATTTTTTTATAGTTTTAGTATTAAATTAGAGAGTAAATTATAAGCCTTTATTACTATACTTTTCATTTATCTATAATATTTTAAGAAATTTTTAATAATATATTATCATGCTATAATATTGTTCTATTTCAATTTTATTTAAAATACCAATGTATTGGTAATAGTAGCTCAGTTTCTGATGATGGCAGACTAACTAGCCCAAAGCATACTTACTCTCTTTGGGGTTGGGTTGAGTTCTAGGAAATTGGACGAAACTTGTTAAAATGAATCTGTGTTGTGGTAAGAGAAATACAGTGGCAGCCAGAACTTTAGAGTTCAAGATGATCAAGGAAAGAATGCAAGTTCAGAGACTTAAGCCTGATATGTTTTTCCTCTTTTACCAATATTCTAGTGCACTCAAGAGACAGAAAAATTTAGCAAAATGTGGGAGTTGAGAGGCCACAATGTTACACAGAGTTCTAGCCAGTCTCACGGGTTGAGGGACCCAACATCGAAATGCAGGGCCCACCAAAGGGAGCTCTGTTGTACATCACAAGATTTCTAAACCTTCCCACCACAACTTAAAATGTAGGTGAACCAGGAATAGGCCAGGCCTCACAAAGACTGAAGGCCAGTTTAGAACTGGCTTAATCCTAATTGAATCAAACCACAGTATGCTCGACCAGACAATGTTTGTATAACAGAAAGGTAATTCATTAAATGAAACTATAATACAATTTTAAAATATATAATTATTTCATAAACTAAAATATACTCATACATTTTAAACTTTTTGTGTGTGTGTCACCTTTGCCAAGTGGGAAAGATACCAAGATTTTGAACTGAGAATATTTTTTTTTAAAACAGACATAAAATACTATAGCTCAGAAGTGTGAGAGAGGACTTCATTTCTGAAAGCCATCCAGAATACTTTCATCATTTAGTCTCATCTCTAAAGTCCGCTTGGTATTATATCTAAATGATTCAAACAGATCATACCATATGTAAATCCTAGACATGACTGTTCCTAGATGTACAACTGTATGATTCTGTTTCCTCATTTTACAAGGGGGTTATTTATACATACTTCTCAGATTTATATTAATGATAAAATGAGAAAATTCTGGATAAAGGGACAACAGACTGTCGAGCACATAGTGAAAGCTTTCCTCTTTCAATTCTTTCTTAAAATCAAGGTTGAATTTTCCCTCCCTTCATCATTCTCTTTCTTTCTTCCTTTTTTCTTTCATTCCTCTTTTCTCCCCACTCCTTTTTCTCTCCCTCCTTTTTCCCTCTCCCTTCATTCCTATCTCTTCTCCACCCCCTCTTTCCCTAGGTGTGGTCATACTTTCTCATGTAAAAATTAAGGAATGCCAATCAATGATTAAGAATCAGAGTCTTTATTTCTGTTTTGTAAATAAGTTCATTTGTACTCTTTTTTTAGATTCCACATATAAGCGAAAGATGTAGAAAACAAATTTGCGGTTACCAGGGGTAAGGGGGGGAGGAATAAATTGGGATATTGGGATTGACATATACACACTATTATATATAAAATAGAAAACTAATAAAGGACCTACCATATAGCACAGGGAACTCTACTCAATACTCTGTAATGGGCTATATGGGAAAAGAATCTAAAAAAGAGTGGATATATGTATATGTATAACTGATTCACTTTGCTGTACACCTGAAACTGACACAACATTGTAAATCAACTAACTATTCTCCAATTAAAAAAATTAAAAAAAAAAAAGAATTAGAGTCTAAAACAAGATGGAAATAATTACAAAGTATTCATAAAACCACCTTTATATAAATGAAGTCTTTTAAATTGTTCTATATACCTACCTATAGTGTCCTCATTTGTTTATTTGAGCTATAGTTATATTGCTTTCATGTTCTTTTTTTTTTTTTTTTTTTTTTTTTGCCATTTCTGTTTCAATGGACACCTCATCCCCAATTAGAAATGCTCTTCTGGGAAATACTTTTCAGATGCTTTGAGGAAATAATCTGAGGTACATCACAGGTGAGATGGCTCAAAATGATAAGGGGCTCAGTTCCAGAGAAGGAAGCTATGAGATAAAGAACTTCTATACTTTGCATATTTAATAATTACAGCAATTTGGAATATAAATTCTACAATTTGTGTTTCCAATGTAAAACCCAGAAAATTCTTTTAAAAAGTCTAATTATTTTCAAATTCATACAATATGTACTTTATAAAATAATAAGCACATCTGGCTTATCTCTTTCCCTTCCAAACTATTTTTCTGAGGAAAATAAAATTTAATAGTTTATGAGTTTCCTTATTCAATGTCCTGGGATGAATTTACTGACTAACTTTTGTCTTATCATTCTTCGTAGTTAGAGAAAATGTTTATCTTGATTTTGATATGTATTTGAATAGGTGTGAATTTCAAACTGATACATAAGCAAAGCCTTCTCAAAGAATACGTTAAATGGCTTATAGAAGTGTGTGTTTGTGTTGAAATCTGTCTGGATGTCTGAGATTGTTAGAGCCTTTGGAGTGGCTTGTTTTCTGTACTACCAGTGAGTAATTTTTTCTAGTGTCTGCAAGAATTGAGGTGCTTTATAAGTTTATGCATTCAACATTAAAAACATGATGTTTGCCTATCTAGCAAAAATATTTTTAATTGTCTATATTCTTGCTTGTTCTTATTGTAAAAGCAGACTTCAGTACAAAATTCACTAAATGAAACATTCGTCACTGTAAATAGGTTAGTTCAAATATATATACAAAGCATACTTAGAATGTTCCTGTGTTAAAATCATGTTCATTTCATATATATCCTCATATATAGTAATATATAAATATATTGTATGTATATATATAAAAGGATGCAATGGTGTGCTTCCTTCAGATCAAAGCGTTCATTTGGAAACCTGCAGTGAGGGACTTCTTTGGTGGTCCAGTGGTAAAGGATCCACTTTCCATTGCAGGGGACGCAGTTCGATCCCTGATCAGGGAACTAAGATCCCACATGCCGCAGGGCAACTTAGCCTGTGTGCCACAACTACTGAGCTCTCATGCCTCAACTAGAGAGCCTGCGTGCCACGAACTGCAGAGCTCACACTCTCTGGAACCTGTGCCACAACTAGAGAAGAGAAAACCCGCCTGCCACAACTAGAGAGAAGCCCGCACGCTGCAATGAAATATCCCACATGCCTCAACGAAGATCCCATGTGCCGCAACTAAGACCCAATGTAGCCAATAAATAAATTTAAAAAAAAAAGAAAGAAACCTGCAGGGAGGTGGGTTTTTTTTATGGTTCTCAACTAAGTCTTATCTGATAACTGTCCTTCATGAAGGGAGCTGCCCTGCCCAAGGCTCTGACACCTCCCTGGGTATAGCTAACACTCAATGGTCAACGTGGGGGAACAAAGGCCCAACCTCTTTATTTCAGTTAGGAGCATCTCTTTAGGACAATCCCAGCTCCAGAAGCCCCTGTAAGATGACCAAAAACTGTTTCAGAACTGCATCACAGTTCAACTCTTTTTCTTCCCAGTCTTCCTCCATATGCTCCCACCGGGGGTTTGGGTGATTGGGAGTTTGGAGGGGTTGTTCTAAACAGCACCCCCTCAAAAATTTCTTACATGCAAATTTCTGCATCACAGTCTGTTTCTCTAGGATCCCAACTTAAAATAGTCATCTCTTATTCTATTTTTAAATATGTTCAATTCTAATTATTTGCCTCATGGATTCTGATAATCCTTCTTTCCAGAATGACATTTTTATATTCATGGCAATTTTATCAGAAGATGTTCTTAATATTTTATCTAATAACTACATCTTATTTTTATGAAGTACATAACATGCTCTAGGCACTATAATAAGTATTATGTATGACTGGCTTATATAGCCTACAAACCATCCTACGAGATGTGTGGCATTATTATTCACATTTTACAGAAGAGGAAACCCAGAAGGTTAAACAACTTACCCCAGGTTATATAAAAAGTGTCAGACCTGAATATTAACCCAGATAGAATTTTGACCACTTTTTTCTCCTAAACTTGTCTATCTAAAGGGTCCAAAATCACTAACATGCCGTATTTACCCACATCAGTAGTTATATAACATTTCCTAAGAATAGGGGAGGAGATGGAAATAACCAAGCTGATCAGTGACAACAAATAAAGAGAAAATAAAGCTTGGTAACAAAAGTATAAAGAATTATCAGAGATCATTAAGCTTCTGATTTTCTATGTTATCTTCAACAATTACAATTATTCCACTCACATTTTCTTATGCAATCTTTTTGGATTAATTGATGTCGTTTTCCTAAAACATGAGAAAAAATAAAATGAAGATGCACAGTTTAACTGAGAGAGAGAGTAGGAGGGAGAGGGAGAAATAGATACAAAGGAGAGAAAAAAAGAAGGAAGGGGGAGGGGAAGGGAAGAGGAAAGAGGAAAGAAAAGATGAAGGAGGAGAAGGAAGAGGAGAAGAAGAGGAGGCAAAAGAGGAGAAGTGAGAGGAAGGAGAAGAAAGGGAGAGAAGGCTTCACATATAAGCGTGACAGGCCATGGGGACTGTTGAATAGCAGTTCCTATTGCTTTGGCTCAACAAAATAGTATTAATAATTTGTGCATTGGGTTAGCATTATTATGTACACTAAATATGTTTTGTTCAATAAACAATTGTCAAGCTCCTAATAAGTGTCAGGAGCTGTTCATGCTGCCGTTTCCTATGATCATATCTGATATACATAAGAGTCATATAAGGTCAGTGTTATTAGATCTATTTTAAAGATTAGTAATTTGAGATTCTAAGAGGTTAAATGACTTGCCCAACATTATACAGCTGGTAAATGAGATGAGATGTTAACCAGTCTCCAGATGTCAAATGTACAATGTTTTTCACAATGTTGTAATTTATTCCTTATTTCCATAAATGCCCTTCTTTCATATTTTTAAAAACTTTTAAATTTAAAAGTTTCTTTATCTGGGGAAATCTCTACTCTTATTAATGCTGCCTAAAAATACCATCAAGTTTAAAAAGCTGTTGTGTAACATATTTTTTTCTAAACCCACAATTGACCTTTTCATTGGAAATTATATCTTGCTTTTAATTAAATTTATTCACCACCTCTATTAGACAACATTTAAAATTATGAATATATGAAAAAAGTACTCCCATGGTCTCTTCTTTGTGATAGTGATGTTACAATAATCACTAAATTCTTGGGAATTTTTCAATACTTCAGATTAATTCTGAGGAGTCTTTAATGTAACTGATGAATTACTGTTATATAAATGTAGACACTGTTTGAAAGTAAATTATATATAATTAGTAAAATCTCATTACCCATACTCTGTAACAGACGTAAAAAGCAATCTCTTAATATTGATCTGTTCTTATTTTTAATCTGGAGAAAATGTCATTCCTAGGCACAGTGAGCACACACGCACATACAGGCAAAGAATCATTGTCTGTATTGCAGATTTTCTCAAATTTGCCTGTAGCCCACCTAGCAGCCTCACCTACACAAGTTCTGAATAGCTAAAACACAAGAGCAAGGTCATTCTGCTGTGTCTGTATAAATCAGGGAGCTATGAAGACATTGAAGACTTGTGGGGCAAGCTTCCATAAGGTAGGGTGTCCAGAGATATGAGCTCAATATTGGACACTGCTTTTGCACTTGAGATATTTATTGTTTCCTAAGGAGCGCTGAGAGGTTGAGTAGATAGCACCCATGTTGGTAGCTTCACATGGTTAAGGTAGCCCAACCAACAAATAAGGCCCTGGTAATCATCCCATACTATCCTATCGGACCACAGAGAGCTGCCAGCAAGAAAGAAGAGTGAACAGCAAATAGGCAAGGTCTTTAAAAAGCTGAAAAACAACAGTGATTCAACTCAATATGACTGAATGAGATGATTATGCCCAACCCTGACTGCTGGCCAGGCATATATCAATAATAATTACGCTATTGCTGCAGATAGCCTCGACCAGAGCTCAAAGAACCTCTAACGTATTTGATATCCAATGGCCAACATTCCATAAAAAATAACCAGGCATAAAAACTGCCAGGTAAATATATGAACATTTTATCTCAACAAATTGAACAATTTAGATTAAGTGGAAACAATTATTGGACAGCACAACTTTTCAAAACTGAAATAAGGAAAAAGAGAAAATTTGATTTGTTGATGTCTATTAAAAAAATTAAATCTCTAGTTAAAACCTTGCCAGGAATAATATGCCAGAGCCACAGTGAAGGATCAGGCATGGATAACAGTTGTATAATATTACCAACAACAGTATCATCCAAATTGTTTTATAGAAACAAAAAAAGGGAACATTTTTCAAGACACTTTATGGAGCTAGTGTAACCTTGTTACCAATATCAAGCACTACTATAAATAGGAAAATGTAGAATAATCTCACTCACTCATGACCATTGATGTAACAATCTTAATCAACGTATAAGGAAAGTAAATCTGGTAATATATAAATTGGAGAATATATCATGACAAGGTTGGAATTTCTTTCAACCATGCAGAGTTGGTTTAACAATTAAAAAGTCAATTCATAATTGCCACCACATTAACAAAATAAATGAGAAAAATGGAATCATCTAAATAGACACATAAAAGCATTTGATAAAATGCAATATTAAAGAATTAGAAAACTAGAAATAGAATGGATTCCTTTAAACTTATAAAATATATATTCTTGAAAACCCTCAGGAGACATTACTCTTAAAAATGAAATATTGAGAACTTTCTGCCTGAGAATAGGAAAAAGGAAAGAATGTCTATTATTACCATTTTCACTAAAACTTATACTAGCTATTTTTTAACAGGTTAGGAAAAATAAATAAAATATATAAAGATTGGAAAGGGACAAATAAAATTGTCATTATTCATAATGAAATAATTATATAGGTAGAGATTTTTAAATAACTAAAAATTCTAAAAGTGTCACTGATAACAATATAAAAATCACCAAATAACTAAAAATAAGTCTGGTGAAAGTTGTACAAGAACTATATACAGAAAAAAAATTATTGAGAGAAAATAATTTTTTAAATGGGAGATATACCATGCTTATTGATTGGAAGTCTCTCTAAAATACATACGTAAACCAAAATCAATAATATCTCAGCAAGTTTATTATAGAAATTGACAAGCCAAATCTAAAATGTGTAGGGGCATGCCAAAGGCTAAGAATAGTTAAGGCAATCTTGTAAAAAACAAGTTGAAGTCACTACACTGTATTTCAAAATCTATTATTATAGAGTTACAGTAATTAAGATAGTGTGAGACGGGTAGAAAAAATAGACCAACAGTATGAACCGTTTTGAAATAGACTTGATTTAAAGTAAAAGGTGCAAAAAGTAATACTGGACTATAGTACGTTTTAGGGCTTCTGTTCTTTAAAAAACACCTTCATGGAAGAAAAATGACAAGCCACCAAAATAAAAATATTTGTTACATATATACCAAAGATTATATTATGTATGGCTTAATTTGATTAAGTCTGATTTTTGCCTATTTCTTCACTGTAATTATAAATAGAACCACTTTCCATTTTCAAATGTCTCATTATATGGCCAATAAATTGTATGGTCATTTTACAAATATCTACCAACAGTTTTTTTTTTCCAGAATGTGTAAGTAACTCCTATTGATCAGTTGGGAAAATAATTTAAATCTGTTGAAAAATATTCAAGACTTGAATAAGAACTTTACAAAACGGATATGTCAATGGAAAATAAAAATATGGAAAATTGCTCAACACTATTTTTCATTAATCGAAAGCAAATCACAATTCAATACCACTGAACAAAAATCAGATTACTAAAATTTTTTAAAAGTGACAATTTCAAATTCGATCTAGGGTTTCAAGCTATTACAACTCTCATATACTGTTAAACTAGTTTGTGGTATTTAAATTATTACAACTACTTTGGAAAAACTTTTGACAGGTGAAGCTTAAAACCTAAAGATATATTTACTCTACAACCTATTAGTTCCACTTCTATTTATATAACCAAAGGGAAGCGTGTGCATATGAATATTAAGAAGTATTTATAAAATTATTCACAACAGTATTGTACAAAGAACAAAAACTAGAAACAATAATAATATACATAACCAGTTGAATGGATATATATATAGTTTTTTTGTACTATATATTTATTTATTTAATATATAGTATAGTGGGAATTTATGCAGCAATGAAACAGGATATGCTATTGCATCACATGATGTAAATGTATCACATAATACAATGTCAATTAAATAAACCAGACTCAGTGGAATTTACACTGTGTGATTCCGTATATATGAAATATCAAGAAAAGGAAAATTACGTTCTAGAAATCTGCAAATTTCCCATTTGGGAAGGACAATAAAAATATTAAAAGGGAGTGTGCACAAGAAGACTTCCAAGGTGGTGGTAATGTTTTACCTTGGGTCATGGTTTCCATGTATGTGATCATTTTGTGGTGTGTAATAAAACTGCAGTCTGAATTTGCATACTTTTCTTCATTATACTTCAATAAAATGTATTTTAAACATATTTCAAAAATTTTTAACAACTTTCCCTTTTCACAGGGCATCATAATGGCTTCTAATAAAAGAAAATGAGTTCCCTACATTGGCAATGTGCCCTTCTGTACCTCACTTCTTTGAGGCATTTTAATGGTTGCTGAAAATGAAAGTGAACCTCAAACTGCATGTCTTTAAATTTTAAAAGTGCGGGATATAACAGATTAAGATCAACCAAAAAAAAAAAAAAAATGGATATAACCAAAAAAGAATGTTTCACTTTAAGTGTGGTCAAAGTATTTTGATTTTTTCGCATAAGTATGTTGTCCTCCAAAGTGTGTGTGTGTTTGTATGTGTGTGTTTGGGAGCTGGGGGTATGTGTACACATTTTTTAAATCACTGGCAAATACCTATGAAGACAAATCTTCTCTCTTTTCCTAGGAAACTTTTAAATTTCTTCTTCTTTTAATCCTATTTCCATATTAATTTGAAACTTTTAGTCCAAATGGTTGCCTCCCATTGGATGGTATTGGTCCAAGAAGGCTTCAGTCACTCATTTAAATATATCTATGTTGATACAGTTCATTTTTGGCTGGACTGAGGAATAAATCAAGAGCAGAGTAACTATGTGATTGGTCAATGCCACAAATTTAATAGGGGAGGAAATGGACAAAGAAAATAAAAGCATTCGAAAGGCCAATTGCATTTTGATATTGGCTAGTATAGATCAAAAGCAGGTAATGTGAATCTTAGCTGGCAAATCATTTTCCCTCTATGAGATCAAATGACAGGCAAGAGGGTTTCAGTGGCAAACAATAACATTTGTTTAATTTAGACTAGAAAACTTAATTTCAACTTCAGGTGTATAATACTAAAACTGGTTTCCTTGGGGTGAAAGAGACTCCTTACTCACTAGATGAGAAAAATAAGTTGAATTTTAGTGAATATAAAGAAGAAAAAAAGAAAAGGGTATTTTGTTCAATCAGTATCTCTCACCCCAAGTTGAAATGTAAAAAATAATCATGATCGTATGTAAAATTAGATCGTTCAAGTTGAAAGGTTAAAGGAAAAGATTTGAAGTCAATCTTTATCGCATCCCACTTTATTTTCCATCTTAGTTTGTTTTGCCAACATTAGTAACATTTGCAAGTTGAAGCAAATCTCTGCAAAGTGATGAAATCCAGAATCTGTTAAAAAACAGCATTGGATTTAGTGAGTCTGGCCATACCTCACTTTAAAGATACAGAGATCAATTTCTAATTATTCACAGATATGGACTGTTTGAATGGCAGCCTTTCATTTTAGTATGATTGTATCATTTTTTAAAACTTTATTTGCTTTATTGTCCATCCCTCCTCCTGCCTTCTGGGAAGAACAAACCGCACGCCCCCCCCCCCCCCATTATGATACTACTCCACCCTCTTTCTAAACATGAGATTTTTACCGACAGCCTCCAATCTCAATTGGTTTGCCTACCTGGAAAGAATCACGGATATAACTGGACTATCCATAGCACCAATTGCCTTACTCTTAGGGCTTATTTCAGACTAGCCATGTGCCCAAGCTGGACCTGAGCCACGTTGCAGGCATTTTCATGTCAAGCAGTATAATTGGAGATGTGATCCAAGAGCCATTGATGGCAATCCTTCTCAATGTATACACAGAGCTAGTGAGTCGGCTATAGAAAAGTGGGAAACCAGCATGTATAAAACAGCAAAGATTTAAATTTGAGACAACTCATATTAGTTATACCATAGGCCTGGATCCATTTGCTCTTAGCAACACTGATTTCATGAGCCCCAAATCCTATCTGTTACATAAACGGAGGTTGGATTGTTGTTGCTTGCAATGGAAAGAATTTGTAATATAGAAACCGGGATCTGGAAATAGGAAATTAACTTGGTCATGGAACAATGAGTATTTTTTCATCCCAGTAAGAAAGATGTTAATCCGTGTTAGACATTAAACAGTTTCTTAAATTATTATCTGGAATATCTTGAAATTGTTCCCTACAAGGCTGGATATTTTGGAAACCGAGTATAGAAATGTCAGCATAAATTATTAGAGAAACGCAAATCAAAACTACAATGAGGTACCACCTCACACCACTCAGAATACCCATCACTAAAAAGTCTACAAATGACTAAAAAATATACAAAAGACAGATGCTGGAGAGGGTGTGGAGAAAAGGGAACCCTCCGACACGGTTGGTAGGAATGTAAATTGGTGCAGCCACTGTGGAGAACAGTATGGAGATTCCTCAAAAAACTAAAAATAGAGATTCCATATTATCCAGCTATCCCACGCCTGGGTATATATCTGGACAAAACTATAATTTGAAAAGATACGTGCCTCCCTATGTTCATAGCAGCACTATTTACAATAACCAAGACATGGAAACAACCTAAGTGACCATCAATAGATTCATGGGTAAAGAAGATGTGGTATATACATACAATAGAATATCACTCAACCATAAAAAAGAATGAAATAATGCAATTTGCAGCATATAGATGGACCTAGAGATTATCATATTAAGTGAATTAAGTCAGAAAGAGAAAAACAAATACCATATGATGTCACTTGTATGTGGAATCTAAAATGATGGCCCACAGGTACATGAAAAGCTGCTCAACATCATTAATTATCAGGGAAATGCAAATCAAAACCATAATGAGATATCATCTCATACTTGTTAGAATGGCCGTTATCAAAAAGACAAGAAACAACAAGTGTTGACGAGGATGTGGAAAACAGGAAACCCTTGTGCCCTGTTGTGGGAATGCAAATCGGTGCAGCCACTATGGGGAGCAGTATGGAAGTTCCTCAATAAATTAAAAATATAACTATTATATGATCCAGCAATTTCACTTTAGGGTAGTTACTTGAAGGAAACAAAAACAGTAACCAGAAAAGATATATGCACCCTCAATGTTCATTGCAGCATTATTCACTATAGACAAGATATGGCAACAAGCTAAGTGTCCACACATGGATGAATGAATAAAGAAACTGTGAGATATATACATATATAGATATAGATATAAATTTTTTAAAAATCTTTATTTATTTATTTATTTTTGGCTGCGTTGGTTCTCTGTTGCTGCGCACGGGCTTTCTCTAGTTGGGCTACTCTTCGTTGCGGTATGCGAGCTTCTCATTGCAGTGGCTTCTCTTGTTGTGGAGCATGGGCTCTAGGCACACAGGCTTCAGTTGTTGCAGCACGTGGGTTCAGTAGCTGTGGCTCGTGGGCTCTGAGCTCAGGTTCAGTAGTTGTGGTGCACAGGCTTAGTTGCTCTGCGGCATGTGAGATCTTCCCAGACCAGGTATTGAACCCGTGTCCCCTGCATCAGTAGGCAGATTCTTAACCACTTTGCCACCAGGATAGTCCCAGATATAGATATTTCAGCCATAATAAACTATGAAAACTTGCCATTTGCAACATGAGTAGAGCTTAAGGACATTATGCTAAGTGAAACAAGCCAGACTGGTGGTTGCCACAGTCAGGGGCATGGGAGAAATGGGTGAAGAAGGTCAAAAATTAAAAAGAAAAAAAAGATGCAGTTGATGTAAAACAGACTTTTTGAACTATATTCCAAATTAATGTTATATATATGTATATATACGCATATATATGCTAATGTATATGACATAGGTATATTATACATAATATATATAAAAGCATTGATGAATACCTGTTATTTCCAGAATAATGAAAATAAAATGACATATTCTAAATCTTTAAGATAAAATCAAATATAAGCATATTCAATACAGCTAGCTCAGCAGGGGAAAGTGTTCCATATAAGTCACTCTGGAACCCGCTCTGGCAGGATTTTTTAGGAGAAAAATCTCTAAATAAAGTATTATCAAATTAGGTATAGCAATGTTAAAAAGTAAATCTTGACCAGTTATTGTTTTTTAATGATCCAAAGGTAAATTAAAATTATAAAATGTATTAATATAATTCACTTCATTAGCACATCCAATTATATAAAATATAACAGATGCGAAAAGTTTTGATAAATTTAAAAAGAAACTAAATACTCTCAGTATAAAATGAAGTGTGTCAGTGTTCAGGGTAAAAATGGTGTTCAATTTTATACAGAATTTATGGCATTTTTTAGTCATTAAGGTACAAAATTGAATTTGTACTATATGAGGAGGAATTCTAGAATCTAGACCTTTTCTAATATTTATCAGAAAAAGGCAAACATTAGCTTGGAACTGTACTTTTTAATGGAAAATGTGGAACACCCAGAAAAAATTTTCTCTGTAAGAAAAATCTGTAAGTGGTATAGTTGCTTCTTTAGTGAGCATTTTTTAATTCCATTCTTTCCCTAAGAAAAGCTATTCCCTACTGCAAGTCTTATATTTAGATAATAACAATCAAGGTCATTTACTCAATCAAAAAATCACATGGATTCTATTTTACAGCAAAACTGTTGCTGAGACAATTATTAAGAATGTTGACATCTAAAATCATATTCAAATGTTGATAGTGAGTATTAATGTAAGCTCACTCTCTTCCAATATAGCAAACCTATTCTTTATACATATGGAAGGTTTTAGGTAAATGAAAAGCCATGGATACAGTAAAGATGAGTAAATCATGAAAACAGTAGTGGAAGCAGGGGTATTTAACTCCTTTTTCATCATAGATCAATAGGAAATAAGTTATTCTTTGTTATAGTTTATGTTCATATATATTTTCTTTCCTTGTGTTTCAAGTGTGTTAATGTGTATACAGGGGAATAAAGACAAAATACAATATTTGAGAAATATTATTTGTGAACAAATATTTAAAGAATTGATATAAACAAGTGAGATATTGGTTAAGTTTCATAATAAAACTCAAGTTTATAAACTGCTTCGTTAGATGGAGACCACTATTCTCTGATTTTATTTCAAGAACATGAAATTTTCAATCGGAAAGTTTATATTACACAGTAGTCATACGTACAAGAGATTTTTCAATATTATTATTATGTTTTTAACATCTTTATTGGAGTATAATTGCTTTACAATGGTGTGTTAGTTTCTTCTGTATAGCAAAATGAATCAGCTATACATATACATATATCCCCATATCCCCTCCCTCTTGCGTCTCCCTCCCACCCTCCCTATCCCATCCCTCTAGGTGGTCACAAAGCACCAAGCTGATCTCCCCGTGCTATGCGGCTGCTTCCCAGAAGGTATCTGTTTTAGATTTGGTAGTGTATATATGTCAACACTTGCAAAGTAATGAGGAAGACTATAATATCAGATTCCTCTGAGTTATTTACGAAGCTGAAACAAAATCATTCTCAAGAGTTTGTGCTGATTAGTGGGAATATTCAGTTGGAAGTTTTCTGTATCTAAACATATCTTACTTATAATAAATTTCTGAAACTAGTACCTGGAAAAGTATTTACTGCAGTCAAATACTTCCAAAGGTCCCATGCAAAATTACTAAGAATTTTCATAGAACAAAAACTTGCTTTATTTTTAATACACACTTGTTACATAGAATTGCCAATGAAAGTTTGAATGTCATCAAATTAGCTTTCTTTATATAGTGTGATAATTGAAGGTAAAATGGTCAGTATAGTGCAAATGAGTACTAAGGTTTGTGTGTGCATGTGTTTTCTTATGTCAGTGATGATTTTGATAAATCTCTACTTACAGGCAAAAAGATAAACTAAATAACTATTGGACAATTATCTATGACATATTCATGTATTCTTGTGTTTCTAAATTAAATGAGATTATATATAAGAACAGCCTCTATAAAACACAAAACCTTATACTTGTAAGGTATAATGTTATTACTGTTGACTCAATTATTTAACCATATAAATTATTTTAGTGAGTTCTGGTTATGTGCCAGGCCTATGATGAGACTCTATTTAAGACATATATCTTACCTATGTATTCCCATGCATCTCCATATACATCATTTTTTAAGGGACATATCTGGTACTATTTCTGACTGTTTTTTGGTGTAGAGATTTTTGTCTTAGAACGCAAATCTTTTTACATAGGTACAAGGGCTCTTTAACCTTTATCATTTTAGCCCACACCCTCTTCTTTAACAGCTAGCATCTATATCAGTTTCCCTAAACTTCCTCTGGCTGAAGGATTCTGCTCTGCCTGAGGGCATAGGAGAATAGAAGTACCTGGGAATTAATGCCCTACCCTCCACCCCAATAAGAATTCTCTATGACCGACTGGTAGAGTTGGTGGGATAACTCTAAGGCACATTTTGATACACTGTATCCCAGAGAGACCAGTAAGGTTACGTTTTAGCTGACCACTTTGGTAACTTGCCTGATAATGCACTTTTTAAATTTCTTTTATTTATTTGGACTGCTGTTCTACTTATGTCTGTATATTAGTTTTAATTATTAGTGTTTGATTGTGTTTATTCATGTGTGTGTACATATTCAATTAAATTCATTACTTTTTACATATAATAAATTAATATAATATATCCATATGTTGATGAGAATTAAATCCCTTAAGCCTTACCACACTGTCCTAAGAGTGTACTTGTCCCTCTCTTGAAGTTGCATAGCTATACTAATTTTGAGATATTCTGCCTTATCTAGTGCATTGACCCTAAATCTAAAATAAATGTAAAAAGGACTTTCATTAAGAAAACAGAAATCGATTACTAAAATTGCTGAATATGGATGATCATAAAACAGAATAAACATACAAGAGTTTTTTTTTAAATTTTTATCTATGACAAAATTAAATCAGATTTATTAAGTACTGATACCAATATAATATGAGTTAGTTTGGCTAAATCTCTAAGACATTACCAAAATTGTCATTTTGCTTTGTGTTGAGTAGAACTGTGATTAACAGTAAAATAGTGTCTTTTATGATTTCTTTATTATTATTGACTATTTAAAAAATTACTCTGAGGACGGGTGAATACAGATCAAATGCGACTTCCATATTCTGATGCAACAAAGCAGATAACAGATAACATTCTAATTTCCAACAGTTTTTTTCTTGACTTTAATAAGGGGTAAAGAATAAAGCTACCAACAACCCCTTTAAACTGGTCAATTGATCTTGTATTTTGTTTGCAGAATTCAATTTCAATAAATTTGAATCTTTCTTTTTTAACAAAGGACTTTCCAGACTTTGATGTAATGCGTTTACAGTAAATCTCCAAAATTTCAATTATTGAGAAGGTAAGGGGACAGACATCTCTAAATTTTAATAATCTAAGCTATCAGCAAACACCAAATTGGGTAGATAGGAAGAGAAAATATATCTGAGGAGTTTGTTGCTCTTTAAAAAAGTCATTTAACTAAATCAATAATTTTGCACTTAAGATACTGAACAAAGACTACTTTCCTTGGTAGCCTTTATATGAAAGTTTTGAGGTCAATTGAAAAGCCTCAAATCACTGTTTAGCATTCATACACAGTTCTTTTCTATATACATTGAAGACATTTCTCATAATGTTGATTTATAGATGCACTTAAAAACGACAATTGAAAAGAATGCTCTTTGGGGTGAGTATCGGCTGTGGGAGGAACAATCAAAGACAGAGGCTTCAACTAAACTTCCTAGTGTCAGAAAATGCAGTTATATCAATTTGAGTATTTTGATACATAGATTTCAATCTAAGAACTGCTGTGTTTAATGCTTTTTTTCCCCCTCCCAGTTCTATTCCTTTCATACGTTAAACAGCGTTTCTGAAATGAATAGCTTTTAATACACAACTGTTTTAGTGTAAGTAGTGAATAGAACAGTGAAAATAACTTGGAGTTGTTCTTGTTATTGCTAAACTCTTAAATAGAAAGGTAATGAACTTAAGATCCAGTAAGAAAATAAATGTTTGGTTAAATGCTAACATCAACAGATTAAACTTTTTGCAGTAAATTATAGGTTTTTTTCCCTAAGATCACTTCAAAAATAATGTTTTTCCAAAGAATAACTATTAAATTTAGAGAAAAAAAACCATCAACTTCAGACCCAAAATATCATAATTCTCTTGCATTAAGCTTTTTACGTATTTATATATTATGTGAAAGATTACATATGTGGATATTATTTCTGAAAGATTGAGTGAATAAAAAAGTAAAAAATCTCAATATAAAAACCTCTGTTTTCTTTGCAAATATATATTATTCATACGATCTCCCTTTGTTCCGTGATAGCTAGGAAAGAGGTTTTCTGAGACTAAATAGTCTCTCAAGTGTAGGGACTATGATATATACTTCATTTGTTAGTTATAGCTCTCAAATATTCTTCATTTTGCACAATAGATAGCTAGTTGCTAAAGGAACTGATTAATCAAAAGCTGAGGATATATGTATTTTTTTCTTTCCCACAGTGAGGAAAAGTAGAGAGTCTATTATATAGTCTTTAAAATTCTAATCCAAAGACATAATTTTCCATTAAGATGTCTGACCTAAGAACTGGGGATCCAGACTAGTTCCATTGTCAATTCTCAAGTTCTAAGAGATGAAAATCTCACAATTATTTTTGATTTGATAATGTTTTTATTTATCTGGCCCATCATAAATCACTATTCACATTATGTTTATATTTTCTTCATGGTTCTCCTCAAACTATTTTGTTAATTTAGTATTTTGGTGGGCCTATGTTTATTCAAGTTCCTTTCACATTAATATAATTATTAGCATATAGTAGACATTTATTTTTGAAATATTAACATATATTGAATAAATATTTAAATAATTTAAGTAGATAGTCTAAGAACTTCAAATAAATCTGTTGTTCTAAAATTTACAAGTAATTTATATTTTAGGGAAAAAGAGCTTTTAGTTCTTTTAGTGAATTTAATTTTCTTTTTTTGTAGTAATTTTGGTTTTGGGTGATGCTGGCCTCATAGAATGAGTTTGGGAGTGTTCCTTCCTCTGCAATATTTTGGAAGAGTTTGAGAAGGATGGGTATTAGATTTTCTCTAAAAGTTTGGTAGAATTCACCTGTGAAGCCATCTGGTCCTGGACTTTTGTTTGTTGGAAGATTATTATTTTTTAACTTCTTTAGTGGAGTATAATTGCTTTACAATGGTGTATTAGTTTCTGCTTTATAACAAAGTGAATCAGCTATACATATACATATATCCCCATATCTCCTCCCTCTTGTTGGAAGATCTTTAAACACAGTTTCAATTTGATTACTTGTGATTGGTCTGTTCATATATTCTATTTCCTCCTGGTTCAGTCTTGGAAGGTTATACCTTTCTAAAAATTTGTCAATTTCTTCCAAGTTGTCCATTTTATTGGCATAGAGTTGCTTGTAGTAGTCTCTTTCGATGCTTTGTATTTCTGCATCGTCCATTGTAACTTCTACTTTTTCATTTCTAATGTTATTGATTTGAATCCTCTCCCTCTTTTTCTTGATGAGTCTGGCTAAAGGTTTATCAATTTTGTTTATCTTCTCAAAGAACCAGATTTTAGTTTATTGATCCTTGCTGTTGTTTTCGTTTCTGTTGCATTTATTTCTGCTCTGATCTTTATGATTTCTTTCTTTCTACTACCTTTAAGTTTTGTTTATTCTTCTTTCTCTAGTTCCTTTAGGTGTAAGGTTAGATTGTTTATTTGAGATTTTTCTTGTTTTTTGAGGTAGAATTGTATTGCTATAAACTTCCATCTTAGAACTGCTTTTGCTGCATCCCATAGGTTTTGGATCGTGTGTTTTCATTGTCATTTGTCTTTAGGTATTTTTTGATTTCCACTTTGATTTCTTCAGTGATCTGTTGGTTATTAAGTAGCGTACTCTTTAGCCTCCATTATGTGTGTTTTTTACAGTTTTCTTCCTGTAATTGATTTCCAATCTCATAGCATTGTGGTCAGAAAAGATGCTTGATATGTTTCAATTTTCTTAAATTTTCTGAGGCTTGATCTGTGACCCAAGATGTGATCTATCCTGGAGAATGTTCGGTGTGCACGTGAGAAGAAAGTGTATTCTTCCACTTTCAGGTGGAATGTTCTATAAATTTCAATTAAATCTATCTGGTCTATTGTGTCATTTAAAGCTTGTGTTTCCTTATTAATTTTCTGCCTGGATGATCTGCCCATTGGTGTAAGTGAGGTGTTAAGTCCCCCACTATTATTGTGTTACTGTCGATTTCCTATTTTATAGCTCTTAGCATTTGTCTTACATACTGAGGTGCTCCTACGTTGGGTGCATATAGATTTATAACTGTTATATCTTCTTCCTGGAATGATCCATTGATCATTATATAGTGTCCTTCCTTGTCTTCTGTAATAGTCTTTATTTTAAAGTCTATTTTATCTGATATGAGTATTGCTACTCCAGCTTTCCTTTGATTTCCATTTGCATGGAATATCTTTTTCCATCCCCTCACTTTCAGTCTGTATGTGTCCCTAGATCTGAAGTGGGTCCCTTGTAGACAGCATATGTAAGGGGCTTGTTTTTGTATCCATTCAGCAAGCCTGTGTCTCTTGGTTGGAGCATTTAATCCATTCATATTTAAGGTAATTGTTGATATGTATGCTCCTATTACCATTTTCTTAATTGTTTGGATTTGTTTTTGTAGGTCCATTTCTTCTCTTGTGTTTCCACTTAGAAAAGTTCCTTTAGCACTTGTTTTAGGGCTGTTTTGGTGGTGGTGAATTCTTTTAGTTTTTGCATGTCTGTAAAGCTTTTGATTTCTCCATAGAATCTGAATGAGATCCTTGCCTGGTAGAGTAACCTTGGTTGTAGGTTCTTCCCTTTCATCACTTTAAATATATCATGCCAGTCCCTTCTGGCTTGTAGAGTTTTTGCTTAGAAATCAGCTGATAACCTTATGGGAGTTCCCTTGTATGTTATTTGTTGTTTTCCCCTTGTTGCCTTCAATAATTTTTCTTTGTCTTTAATTTTTGTCAATTTGATTACTATGTGTTTTGGCGTATTTCTCCTTGGGTTTATCCTGCTTGGAACTCTCTGCGCTTCCTGGACTTGGGTGGCTATTTCCTTTCCCATGTTAGGGAAGTTTTTGACTATTATCTCTTCAAATATTTTCTCGGGTCCTTTCTCTCTCTCTTCTCCTTCTGGGACCCCTATAATGCAAATGTTGTGTGTTTAACGTTGTCCCAGATGTCTCTTAGTCTGTCTTCATTTCTTTTCATTCTTTTTTCTTTATTCTGTTCCATGGCAGTTAATTCCACCATTTTGTCTTGCAGGTCACTTACTTGTTCTTCTGCCTCAGTTTTTCTGCTATTGATTCCTTCTAGTGTATTTTTCATTTCAGTTTTTTATGGTTCATCTCTGTTTGTTTGTTCTTTAATTCTTCTAGGTCTTTGTTAAACATTTCTTGCATCTTCTTGATCTTTGCCTCCATTCTTTTTCCAAGGTCCTGGATCACCTTCACTATCTGTATTCTGAATTCTTTTTCTGGAAGGTTGCCTATCTCCACCTTCATTTAGTTGTTTTTCTGGGGTTTTATCTTGTTCCTTCATCTGGTACATAGCCCTCTGCCTTTTCATCTTGTCTATCTTTCTGTGAATGTGGTTTTTGTTCCACAGGCTGCAAGATTGTAGTTCTTCTTGCTTCTGCTGTCTGCCCTCTGGTGGATGAGGCTATCTAAGAAGCTTGTGCAGGTTTCCTGATAGGAGGGACTGGTGGTGGGTAGAGCTGACTGTTGCTCTGGTGGGCAGAGCACAGTAAAATTTTAATCCACTTGACTGCTGATGGGTGGGGCTGGGTTCCCTCCCTATTGGCAGTTTGGCCTGAGGCAACCCAACACTGGAGCTTACCTGGGCTCTTTGGTGGGGCTAATGGCAAACTCTGGGAGGGCTCACGCCAAGGAGTACTTCAGAACTTCTGCTGCCAGTGTCCTTGTCCCCACGGTGAGCCACAGCCACTCCTTGCCTCTGCAGGAGACCCTCCAACACTAGCAGGTAGGTTTGGTTCAGTCTCCTATGGGGTCACTGCTCCTTCCCCCTGGGTCACTCTACTTTGTGTGTGCCCTTCAAGAGTGTAGTCTCTGTTTCCCCCATTCTTGTCAATGTCCTGCAATCAAATCACAGTAGCCTTCAAAGTCTGATTCTCTGGGAATTCCTCCTCCCATTGCCAGACCCCCAGGTTGGGAAGACTGATGTGGGGCTCAGAACCTTCACTCCAGTGGGTGGACTTCTGTCATATAATTGTTCTCCACTTTGTGAGTCACCTACCCAGCAGTTATGGGATTTCATTTTATTGAGATTACGCCCTTCCTACCATCTCATTGTGGCTTCTCCTTTGTCTTTGGATGTGGGGTATCTTTTTTGGTGAGTTCCAGTGTCTTCCTGTCAATGATTGTTCAGCAGTTAGTTGTGATGCCAGGGCTCTTGCAAGAGGGAGTGAGCACATATCCTTCTACTCTGCCATCTTGAACCAATCTCTCAGTCTCTTTTAGTGATATTATGTTACCTTTATAGTCTGTTTTTTTCATCCTGTTGAAGCAATATGATATGATTGACATTATTTCTGCTACCTAAAGGAGATGAAGTGACTGCAGTGAAATACCACCTACCTGTTTTTTCTAGAAACATCAAACAATAAAATGACTAGAAACAACAGAGTTCAAGGCACAGAAAAGTGGAATTGTTTACAAGTCTTGAATAAGGGCAAACGGGTACTAGAAGCACTAGATTGAGATGGATAATTAGAGTATTATGGCTTTTACATACCAAGGTAGTATCTTTCATAGTAAAGGCATATGCTATTTTTTCATTTTATATTACCCGTGGGAGTAGAGATCACATTGTCTATAGTTTACAAGGGCTGTTGCAATAAACATGACTGTGGTAACAATCAATGCTAACTTTAAAAAGGATTTGGAGTCCCAATCTACATAAGATTATAAAATTTTGCAGAGACAAATGATTGTGTAAGAATATCAATGGCCTGACACCAGACTCAAAGAACTTATAATAAACCACAATAAGAATTAAGATTAATATAATAAACATATTTCCAAGAGAAAAATAATTCATAAGATGTATTGGTCTGTTAGTGCTGCCATTACAAATTTCCACAGATTGGGTGGATTAAACAAATGAAATTTATTTCCACATAGTTCTGGAGGCTAGAAGTCCAACATCAAAGTTTAAACAACACTGGTTTCTTTATCCTTGGCTTATAAATGGCAATTTTCTTCTGATGGCATTGCATGATTGTCCCTCACCATGTGTCTCTGTCCTAATCTTTCCTCCTTATATGGACACAAGTTATTGGATTAAGGCCCATCCTAATGACCTGATTTAACCTTAACTACCTCTTAAAAAAACCCATCTCCAAATACAGTCACATTCTGAGTTACTAGGATTTAGGACTCCAAAATATGAATATAAGAGGGATGCAATTCAGCCCATAACAGCAGAGAATGAGCACACAAGTTCAGGAGATGAGGGACCATGTTTATTTGCCCAGTATCACAGACAAAACTGCAAATACATTAAATTAATTTATACCTAGACATTGTGTACTATGTGAGACTAAGTCAGGCCCTTTGGATATTTGAGTAATTTGTTGACTTTGATTAATCTCTTCTACTTTAATTTCTCTTCTAGTATAAAAGTGTTGTAAATGTTCTTCTATGATATGCAAATGATCGCATTTTGTGAGACAGCCTCCTTTGGCGTCATTTTTCTAATGCCCTTATATAGCTAGTGCTTTGCATATTTACCTGAAAGAACAACATGGCAAATTTGATAATATGCTCTAGGTTCCAAGCTAACCAGGACCTTTCCTACACGACTGTCTATCACTTATTACTCATCATTGTTATCTGGTTCAAGGAAAGCATATTATGTTGGTAATTAAAGAAGAATGATAAAGAGACACTTGCCCTTTATTTAGTGTCTGATGAGTGTGAGATACTTTCATTTTATGTTCCTCAATCCAACCCAGAACTTTCTCTCAATCATCACAAAAAGATAATCTCATGCTGGTGCTTAGCAACCAATGTAGAAGCTATACAATTAGGTCATATAATCAAGAAAAAGTAAGCCTTTGATGACACCTGTTCTGTACATACCTAAAGGCAAACTGAGTCTGACAATCGTTCATGTAAAATATAAATTCTCTAGGGGCTAAATCTTACTACATTTACGTGAAAGAAAAAATAATAATAATGTGATTTTAAAGATGACCATTTTACTCTGAAATACTGTGTGTAACAAGCAAATTAATTGTGTAAAACATGTTTATTTCTAGGGAGGAAGGTGGCATATTAACGCCTGGAAGAGAAAGGATTATTTTGGAATGTTTCCAATTTTTGTTTACTTAGTCTTTAAAATTTTATATCAAATAATACACTATCTTCTTTTATATTTATATTATATTCACTTTGCAAGAGTTTAAAATAATCATCTACATGAAAAATCTCTGTTTTGCATATTACAACAATAAAAATATATGTAATACTGTTTCCTAAATGATGACAGTGAATGATGACTGGAAATAAAGTATATGTACAGATAAATTTAGAATGTAGGGAAATTGGGAATTGGGATCATAAAGGAATTGAGTGCAGTTTGGAAGAGAGCCACCCAAATTCATAATTGGTATGTTACTGTGCTCTCACGGATAATTTATAATTATCTTATGACATGGTTGATGGTGGAAATGGGCACCAGAGCAATGTGCAAGCAGGAGTAGCTTAATTTATTTTTTACCTTCAACAGCAGATCAATTTATTTATGCATTTGGGGGAAATGGAATGCTATGTATACCTCTCACTTTATTGAGATCTGTGCTGTAGTTTACTATGTGAAAAATCTCACTATATATTGAAACTGTAATAACCTATGCCAATGGGATTCAAGATTTGCATTGGCTATCTGATATCCACAGATAATCCCTGCATTTTATAGTAATGAAGTTGCAGTCTTCCCTTTGGACAATCTTATATTATTTAGAACTGAAAAAATTCCCTAGACTGACTGACTTTAATTTCATTTTTGATATTTCATCTAATCTACTATGGAAGAAACTGAATAAGTTTATGAAAAAAGAGAAAGAAAAAAATATTTAAATGACATGTCCTTCCTTTTGTACAGCATCTAAAATTCTAAGCTGATCTTATATGCCCTCTCTTTGAAAAGAGCAGGTGGTACCACAACTGTCATGAGAGAAGAAAACTTACAATATAAAGATAATGTATATGAGTATTTCTAAAATAAAAACAACTGTGTGCAGATTTAAATTAATGTGAGTTAGATTTTTTAAATGTATGAAAATGAATGTGCTTCTTTAAATTCATGATACAAGGGGACTTACTGAAAATATTTGATGATTTTAATCCAAATGAACAAAAAATGTTTTGTTTTTTCAAACCGGTGGTGTATTTTCAATATGACATGATATGATAAAATAATTTTTATAATTGCATATATATGATTATATGCATATAATTGATTGTCTATGATATATTTACACTGTAGGAAAATAGAAATTTTCATTGTGTTTTGAAAGCTAAGTATGCATAATTGATAGTACTGATGCCCATTATGATATTAAAAAGATATGTTAAGAAGCAGATGAGTAAATGAAAATGCCTTTAATTAATTATATGCAAATACATTCACATGAATATCAAGTGGATACTGAAAGGAAATAATCTTCACTTTCTCTATTATTCTAAGAATATTTCTGAGTAGAGGTAAAATCACATGTATTGTTTAAATGATGAAATGAAAGAAATTTTACTAAGGGTTTATATGGCTAGCTTTTAAGGAGGGTTACAGAGTTTTATGGTCAATAAAACCTATAGTTAGACATAATGAAAGGAAGGCAAAGGCTATGAAATATTATGCTTTGACATTTTAATAGCATTAGGTCAAGAAGGAATTTTATTTCAATATGCCATATTGTCATATTCAATTAAATAGCTCTCTTAGAAACAAATAGGTCCAGAAAGTTCTGTTTTTGTTTTGCTTAGTTTTGTTTTTTTTTTATGAACAACTAGCATGATGAATTCTGAAATTATGGTGCTATAGTGTTTCTATCAAACCTATAAAATAAATCGAATTTTTTTCAGAACAACTTTAAAATGATGGAACCTGAATGATTTAGAATTTATAAAGATAAATATAAAAATGTTTAGTTTTTTTAAGTTCAGATTTTTTAAAACTTTTTTTAAAAAATAAAAACAAAGCAATAAAGATAAACATCTGATGGATATCAATAAGAACAGTAGTGAATGCATATATAAAAACACCTAAAATTGAAATTTATTTAAATTCATCATTGTGTTTCATAACCACACACACATATGCACAGATATATCATCTTTTGCAAATCTGATTTCATCATATGTGAAGTAGTTATTTCAATGAGCTCTAGAGCTGAGATTATTTCCATCATGCTTAAAAATTATTCAGTTTTGTATTTTATGAACCCTGTTTATCTTATGAAACATAAACAAAGAATCAGTATAATATTTCTCACAATTTAAAATTACACTTTGCATTCGGTGATATAATGAATGTGAAGTAAGCAACTGTAGATTATCTCTATGGCACTGAGTGCCTTGTGAGAGACAAAGTTAATAAATATGAGATTCTTTATGTAGCTTCTATACAATAGTAACATTGGTCTACAATCTTATAGTTGTCAGTTTCCTTTTTTTCAATTTCTGTTTTAGTTTTAAGAGGCAAATAAGTAAAATGCTTTGTACAGTGCTTTACAACCTATGTATACATGAACACATCCAAAGAGTCTATAAACATTTGTTGAATGTATTTGTTTATAAACCAGTTTTGAATAAAGATTCTAATGAATTAAAGGACTCAATCTCCTAAAATATAGTGTAAAACATAGGGGAAATATTCCAGGACTTAAGGAAGGATATGTATGGATATTCTTATATTTTTTCCACAGAGAAGTTCTATAGACTATAACTCAGAATTTTATCTAATTCTTTTCTGCAAAGGTACAATTCAAGAAATAAGGCTTTCCTTTTTTTTTTTTTTCCAAGTCAAAATCAAAAGAAAAGCAGAAAAATATAAAGATAGAAGTGTTCCTAGAGAAGACAGACAGTTGGAAAAAAGCAATAGCCTAATATTGAAAATATGCCAAAGAATTAAAAAATAATCACAGCACTAATAAAACAAAGCAAACTTAGTTTATTCCAGGTAGTTTTCAATAACATTTGTTTATAATAATGAATCTAAGAAATCACAGAAAAGCAAAATAACAAGAAACACATTTAAGATTTCCATAAATTAAAGTATTAATGATTTATCAGGAGAATTTCAGCTATCCAAAAATCTTCTAATGTAGAATACCTCTTCTCCAGATGCCGCTAAAAGAGTATGATTGTATGTTGTGTGTGTGTGTGTGTATATATATATATATATATATATATATACAAAATGTACATTATGTATACATATATATTATCATTTAATGCAGTTAGATACTTCTATAGAGTTGAAAAAGACCTTAGAAACCCTCTGATCCAACACCCATATTATATATATACATATATATATATTTTTAACATCTTTATTGGAGTATAATTGCTTTACAATGTTGTGTTACTTTCTGCTGTATAACAAAGTGAATCAGCTATATGTATACATATATCCTTATATCTTCTCCCTCTTGCGTCTCCCTCCCACCCTCCATATCCCACCTCTCTAGGTGGTCACAAAGCACCGAGCTGATCTCCCTGTGCTATGCAGCGGCTTCCCACTAGCTATCTATTTTACATTTGGTAGTGTATATATGTCCATGCTACTCTCTCACTTCGTCCCAGCTTACCCTTCCCCCTCCCATGTCCTCAAGTCCATTCTCTACGTCTGCGTCTTTATTCCTGTCCTGCCCCTAGGTTCATCAGGACCACTTTTTTTTTTTTTTTTTTTTTTTTAGATTCCACATATATGTGCTAGCATACAGTATTTGTTTTTCTCTTTCTAACTTACTTCACTCTGTATGACAGACTCTAGGTCCATCCACCTCACTACAAATAACTCAATTTCGTTTCTTTTTATTCCATTGTATATATGTCCCACATCTTCTTTATCCATTCATCTGTCAATGGATGCTTAGGTTACTTCCATGCCCTGCCTATTGTAAATAGTGATGCAATGACCATTTTAACACCCATATTATAAATATAGGCAAAATTTGGTGACTTGCTGCAAGTCATGAAAGCCATAAAATCACTGGAAATTGAAGAGTGCTGTTCTTTTCTCCTTTCTCTTGTCATGGCCCTTGAAGTCCAGGAAACTGCCAACCTTCTGAAGCTTTCAGGATTATTATTTCATAAATATCCATTAAGTACCAGTAAACCTTTAATTTAAATTCATAAATAGCCCTCATATAAAGTAATGCCTGGGGCGTAATACATTTAACTATCAAAAAAGCATTAGATAGGATGCCTCTAATGCCTGGACGTCGATGATTCATGTCCATCTTACTCTGTGACCTTGAGTGAGGTTTGGAACTTGCCTTTGTTTCAGTTTCCTCATCCATGGCATGCGTATTGATGGAAGGAATTATCACATATTAAGGTATGGGGATGTCATTCTGGCTTATACATGATTTGACTTGGGCTTTATGCTAACTATAACAGTCTGACTTATGGCCTTTCAAACATATATTGCACATCTGCTCTAACCATTAAAAAAAAAGAATGCATTTACCAGATTGTTTAGAATGTCCACGTTGAAGATAAAGATAAATGCCTCCCCTTCTTATGACACCAATGCTAGTACTCTTTCAAATATGATGTTCCATTCCAGACACCAAAGTCACGCTGACAGGTTGTGTATGGGCAAATCTGCCTCTTTGGAACCTTGAAGGAATGTACCCCTGTCAAGTTGATGTTTCTTCTTTGTTATGAGAAGATGTAAAACTGTGGTTCAGGCACCCAAAATGGAGCCAGGTGGCCATTGCAGATGTGATTTCAGACACGTTCCTGCATCCTGAGGACTTGAATTTTCTGAACTGTATCAGACTCAAGGACACCAACAGTCATTCTCAAAACAAAGTCGAAAGCAGCTGCCAGCTGGAACCCTATGGTCTCAAGGTCTCCCTTTGTAAAAATACAACCACTTAAAACTACAGCCAATCCTTGCTTAACAAGCACCCTTACTTCTTGCCAGCTCCAAGCCTAATTCTTGACAAACAATTTGTGTAACTTTGTGTGTTTTGCCTATATAAGCATCCCCCATTTTGTAGTCTGGAGGAACACCATTCAGGTGCTTCTTTAATCTGTGTCTCACAAGCTATAGTCCTCAGTCTGGCTCAAATAAACTATCGTCTAATCCTTAATATAGATTTTTTGTTGATTATTTGTGTCAATAGTATCATAATGTTATCCTCACCTGGTTGTTGAATTGCACAAAGAAAAATTATATTGGTTCATTCAAAAAAAAAAAAAAATACTTTTTCTACCTTCTAGAATATAATGGGGAAGAGAACATGTGTGTCTTGTTCATTGCTTTAAACAATGTGCCTGGTGTTCCTAGGCACTCAAATATTTGCTGAATGAATAGATGAATAAAAGCTTGGCACCCATGGGATAGAGATGCCAGAATGTCTGGGAAAGATATACTCCTTGCTTCCATGGAAATTTTAGCTCAGAATGCATTAATAAAATAAGAAAATAAATTTAAGAAAACTGAAACAAACTGGGAATAACATAATGTACCTGCCCTTACAGAGCTCATAGCACAGCATGTTATTTCTGATAAATTATTTTCTTCTAAGATAAAACATACCTCCATCAACCTTTTCAGGTTGAAAAGGTTGAAACAAGGATTCTCTAACTCCATGTAAAAGAAACCATGCTGCTAGTGTCCTGTGAAATTCAAAAGAGAAAATATTATCAATAAAGGTCTGGGAGTAGATGATGCAGAAACAGTGTAGTGATTTATTTGATTCAATCTGAAAAATCAGCCAATTAGGGGTTTTGTATATATATATATATATATATATATATATATATATATATATATATATATATATACACATATATATGTATATATATATACATATATACATATATATATATGTATATATATATATGGCATATACATATGTACATATATATGGTATGTGAGATATATGTATGTACTATTTTGCTTTTAAAGGTATAAAGAGATTAAGTGTATATAATCTGAGCTCCCTTTTTAACTGTGCTAACTCATTTCCTATGGGTATGAACAATAAAATTGAAATTAATTTGCCTTCTGTAAATTATGAGTGTGCACGTGTGTCTGTAAAAGCATTGATTATTTTACCAGCATTTTCTCTTTCTTCTTTATTTTCTAGTGTTATGATAGAAAATGTCTTTTAATTCCTTGATTGAATTATATTACAAAGGTCTAAATATTCTTGATTCATGATATGGAAGGTAAAAAATAACACTTAGTGATCATAATAAAATGAAACATGGCCTTCATAAAAGAATATATTTTCAAAGCAGTGAAAATTAAAACATAAAATTCCCATTAACATTAGTGGAGGAGGATTAACCAAGATGGCGGAGTAGAAGGACGTGCTCTCACTCCCTCTTGCGAGAGCACCAGAATCGCAACTGGCTGCTGGACAATCATTGACAGGAAGACCCTGGACTTCACCAAGGAGGATACCCCACGTCCAAGGACAGAGGAGAAGCCACAGTGAGATGGTAGGAGGGGCGCAATCAGAGTAAAATCAAATCCCATAACTGCTGGGTGGGTGGCTCACAGACTGGCGAGCACTTATACCACAGAAGTCCACCCACTGGAGTGAAGGTTCTGAGCCCCATGTCAGGCTTCCCAACCTGGGGGTCCGGCTACAGGAGGAGGAATTCCTAGAGAATCAGACTTTGAAGCCTAGTGGGAATTGAGTGCAGGACTTTGACAGGACTGGGGGAAACAGAGACCGCACTCTTGGAGGGCACACACAAAGTAATGTGTGCATCGGGACCCAGGGGAAGGAGCAGTGACCCTGGGGGAGACTGAACCAGACCTACCTGCTGGTGTTGGGGGGTCTCCTGCAGAGGCGAGTGGTGGCTCTGTTTCACCGTGGGGATAAGGACACTGGCAGCAGAGGTTCTGGGAAGTTCTCCTTGGCGTGAGCCCTCCCAGAGTCTGCCATTAACCCCACCAAAGAGCACGGGTAGGCTCCAGTGTTGGGTTGCCTCAGGCAAAAAACCAAAAGGGAGGGAACCCAGCCACACCCATCAACAGTCAAGTGGATTAAGGTTTTACTGAGCTCTGACCGCCACAGCAACAGGGAGGGAACCCAGCCCCACCCATCAACACTCAAGTGGATTAAGGTTTTACTGAGCTCTGACCGCCACAGCAACAGTCAGCTCTACCCACCACCAGAGCCTCCCATCAAGCCTCTTAGATAGCCTCAACCACCAGAGGGCAGACAACAGAAGCAAGAAAAATTACAATCCTGCAGCCTGTGGACCAAAAACCACAGTTACAGAAAGATAGAGAAGATGAAAAGGCAGAGGGCTATGTACCAGATGAAGGAACAAGAAAAAACCCCAGAAAAACAACTAAATGAAGTGGAGATAGGCAACCTTCCAGAAAAAGAATTCAGAATAATGATAGTGAAGATGATCCAGGACCTCGGAATAAGAATGGAGGCAAAGATTGAGAAGATGCAAGAAATGATTAACAAAGACCTAGAAGAATTCAAGAACAAACAAACAGAGATGACCAATACAATAACTGAAATGAAAACTACACTAGAAGGAATCAATAGCAGAATAACTGAGGCAGAAGAACGGATAAGTGACCTGGAAGACAGAATGGTGGAATTCACTGCTGCGGAACAGACTAAAGAAAAAAGAATGAAAAGAAATGAAGACAGCCTAAGAGACCTCTGAGACAACATTAAACACAACAACATTCGCATTATAGGGGTCCCAGAAGGAGAAGAGAGAGAGAAAGGACCAGAGAAAATATTTGAAGAGATTATAGTTGAAAACTTCCCTAACATGGGAAAGGAAATAGCCACCCAAGTCCAGGAAGCGCAGAGAGTCCCATACAGAATAAACCCAAGGAGAAACACGCCGAGACACATAGTAATCAAAGTGGCAAAAATTAAAGACAAAGAAAAATTATTGAAAGCAGCAAGGGAAAAACGACAAATAACATACAAGGGAACACCCATAAGGTTAACAGCTGATTTCTCAGCAGAAACTCTGCAAGCCAGAAGGGAGTGGCATGATATACTTAAAGTGATCAAAGGGAAGAACCTACAACCAAGATTACTCTACCCGGCAAGGATCTCATTTAGATTTGATGGAGAAATCAAAAGCTTTACAGACAATCAAAAGCTAAGAGAATTCAGCACCACCAAACCAGCTCTACAACAAATGCTAAAGGAACTTCTCTAAGTGGGAAACACAAGAGAAGAAAAGGACCTACAAAAACAAACCCAAAACAATTAAGAAAATGGTCATAGGAACATACATATCGATAATTACCTTAAACGTGAATGGTTTAAATGCCCCAACCAAAAGACACAGGCTTGCTGAATGGATACAAAAACAAGACCCATATATATGCTGTCTACAAGAGACCCACTTTAGACCTAGGGACACATACAGACTGAAAGTGAGGGGATGGAAAAAGATATTCCATGCAAATGGAAATCAAAAGAAAGCTGGAGTAGCTATACTCATATCAGATAAAATAGACTTTAAAATAAAGAATGTTACAAGAGACAAGGAAGGACACTACATAATGATCCAGGGATCAATCCAAGAAGAAGATATAACAATTATAAATATATATGCACACAACATAGGAGCACCTCAATACATAAGGCAACTGCTAACAGCCATAAAAGAGGAAATCGACAGTAACACAATAATAGTGGGGGACTTTAACACTTCACTTACACCAATGGACAGATCATCCAAAATGAAAATAAATAAGGAAACAGAAGCTTTAAATGACACAATAGACCAGATAGATTTAATTGATATATATAGGACATTCCATCCAAAAACAGCAGATTACAGGTTCTGCTCAAGTGCGCACGGAACATTCTCCAGGATAGATCACATCTTGGGTCACAAATCAAGCCTCAGTAAATTTAAGAAAATTGAAATCATATCAAGCATCTTTTCTGACCACAACGCAATGAGATTAGAAATGAATTACAGGGAAAAAAACGTAAAAAAGACAAACACATGGAGGCTAAATAATACGTAGCTAAATAAACAAGAGATCACTGAAGAAATCAAAGCGGAAATCAAAAAATACCTAGAGACAAATGACAATGAAAACACGACGACCCAAAACCTATGGGATGCAGCAAAAGCGGTTCTAAGAGGGAAGTTTATAGCTATACAAGCCTACCTAAAGAAACAAGAAAAATCTCAAGTAAACAATCTAACCTTACACCTAAAGAAACTAGAGAAAGAAGAACAAACAAAACCCAAAGTTAGCAGAAGGAAAGAAATCATAAAGATCAGAGCAGAAATAAATGAAATAGAAACAAAGAAAACAATAGCAAAGATCAATAAAACTAAAAGTTGGTTCTTTGAGAAGATAAACAAAATTGATAAGCCATTAGCCAGACTCATCAAGAAAAAGAGGGAGAGGACTCAAATCAATAAAATCAGAAATGAAAAAGGAGAAGTTACAACAGACACCGCAGAAATACAAAGCATCCTAAGAGACTACTACAAGCAACTTTATGCCAATAAAATGGACAACCTGGAAGAAATGGACAAATTCTTAGAAAGGTATAACCTTCCAAGACTGAATCAGGAAGAAACAGAAAATATGAACAGACCAATCACAAGTAATGAAATTGAAACTGTGATTAAAAATCTTCCAACAAACAAAAGTCCAGGACCAGATGGCTTCACAGGTGAATTCTATCAAACATTTAGAGAAGAGCTAACACCCATCCTTCTCAAACTCTTCCAAAAGATTGCAGAGGAAGGAACACTCCCAAACTCATTCTATGAGGCCACCATCACCCTGATACCAAAACCAGACAAAGACACTACAAAAAAAGAAAATTACAGACCAATATCACTGATGAATATAGATGCAAAAATCCTCAACAAAATACTAGCAAACAGAATCCAACAACACATTAAAAGGATCATACACCAAGATCAAGTGGGATTTATCCCAGGGATGCAAGGATTCTTCAATATACGCAAATCAATCAATGTGATACACCATATTAACAAATTGAAGAATAAAAACCATATGATCATCTCAATAGATGCAGAAAAAGCTTTTGACAAAATTCAACACCCATTTCTGATAAAAACTCTCCAGAAAGTGGGCATAGAGGGAACCTACCTCAACATAATAAAGGCCATATATGACAAACCCACAGCAAACATCATTCTCAATGGTGAAAAGCTGAAAGCATTTCCTCTAAGATCAGGAACGAGACAAGGATGTCCACTCTCACCACTATTATTCAACATAGTTCTGGAAGTTCTAGCCACGGCAATCAGAGAAGAAAAAGAAATAAAAGGAATACAAATTGGAAAAGAAGAAGTAAAACTGTCACTGTTTGCGGATGACATGATACTATACATAGAGAATCCTAAAGCTGCCACCAGAAAACTGCTAGAGCTAATTAATGAATATGGTAAAGTTGCAGGATACAAAATTAATGCACAGAAATCTCTTGCATTCCTATACACTAATGATGAAAAATCTGAAAGAGAAATTATGGAAACACTCCCATTTACCACTGCAACAAAAAGAATAAAATACCTAGGAATAAACCTACCTAGGGAGACAAAAGACCTGTATGCAGAAAACTATAAGACACTGATGAAAGAAATTAAAGATGATACCAACAGATGGAGAGATATACCATGTTCTTGGATTGGAAGAATCAACATTGTGAAAATGAGTATACTACCCAAAGCAATCTACAGATTCAATGCAATCCCTATCAAATTACCAATGGCATTTTTTACGGAGCTAGAACAAATCATCTTAAAATTTGTATGGAGACACAAAAGACCCCGAATAGCCAAAGCAGTCTTGAGGGAAAAAAATGGAGCTGGAGGAATCAGACTCCCTGACTTCAGACTATACTACAAAGCTACAGTAATCAAGACAATATGGTACTGGCACAAAAACAGAAACATAGATCAATGGAACAAGATAGAAAGCCCAGAGATTAACCCACGCACCTATGGTCAACTAAGCTATGACAAAGGAGGCAAAGATATCCAATTGAGTAAAGACAGTCTCTTCAATAAGTGGTGCTGGGAAAACTGGACAGCTACATGTAAAAGAATGAAATTAGAATACTCCCTAGCACCATACACAAAAATAAACTCAAAATGGATTAGAGACCTAAATATAAGACTGGACACTATAAAACTCTTAGAGGAAAACATAGGAAGAACACTCTTTGACATAAATCACAGCAAGATCTTTTTTGATCCACCTCCTAGAGTAATGGAAATAAAAACAAAAATAAACAAGTGGGACCTAATGAAACTTCAAAGCTTTTGCACAGCAAAGGAAACCATAAACAAGACGAAAAGACAACCCTCAGAATGGGAGAAAATATTTGCAAATGAATCAACGGACAAAGGATTAATCTCCAAAATATATAAACAGCTCATTCAGCTCAATATCAAAGAGACAAACACCCCAATCTAAAAATGGGCAGAAGACCTAAATAGACATTTCTCCAAAGAAGACATACAGACGGCCACGAAGCACATGAAAAGATGCTCAACATCACTAATTATTAGAGAAATGCAAATCAAAACTACAATGAGGTATCACCTCACTCCTGTTAGAATGGGCATCATCAGAAAATCTACAAACAACAAATGCTGGAGAGGGTGTGGAGAAAAGGGAACCCTCTTACACTGTTGGTGGGAATGTAAATTGATACAGCCACTATGGAGAACAATATGGAGGTTCCTTAAAAAACTAAAAATAGAATTACCATATGACCCAGCAATCCCACTACTGGGCATATACCCAGAGAAAACCGTAATTCAAAAAGACACATGCACCCGAATGTTCATTGCAGCACTATTTACAATAGCCAGGTCATGGAAGCAACCTAAATGCCCATCAGCAGACGAATGGATAAAGAAGTAGTGGTACATATATACAATGGAATATTACTCAGCCATAAAAAGGAACGAAATTGAGTCATTTGTTGAGACGTGGATGGATCTAGAGACTGTCATACAGAGTGAAGTAAGTCAGAAAGAGAAAAACAAATATCGTATATTAACGCATGTATGTGGAACCTAGAAAAATGGTACAGATGAGCCAGTTTGCAGGGCAGAAGTTGAGACACAGATGTAGACAATGGACATATGGACACCAAGGGGGGAAAACTGCGGTGAGGTGGGGATGGTGGTGTGCTGAATTGGGCGATTGGGATTGACATGTATACACTGTTGTGTATAAAACTGATGCCTAATAAGAACCTGCAGTATAAAAAAACAAACAAAACAACTAATACTAAACTTTCATTGGGTTATTTGTGTGGAAATATGTTAATATAAATGTTTGACATTACATGAAATTTCTAAAAATCTTATATTTGTATTTGTATGGAAATATGTATGGAAATATGTTAATATAAATGTTTCAGACATTACATGAAATTTCTAAAAATCTTATATTTGTATTTGTATGGAAATATGTTAATATAAATGTTTCAGACATTACATGAAATTTCTAAAAATCTTATATGTTCTGGTATAATGTTATAAGTAATAATCCTAGTTATTACTTTAAAATGTATATCTCAGAAATAACTAATTTTCTTGTCAACTGCATTATTATGAACTTTCATCAAATCTTTAACCGTGGTCATTTTTAAGTCTTTTGTCATTTACAGACAGTTCTGGGTGTAATCTGATGATTTTGCAAATATGTTCCTATAAAAGGGTTTCATCTTCAAGAAATTCATGGTAAAGACTCTGACAAGTACAGGTTTCTGGTAACTGACTGTACTGCTGAACTGAATGAATAAGCATTTTCAGAACTCTAATGAAAAACTGATGAACTCATAAAAGTGCTAACAAAAAGATCAAGATGAAAAAAAAAAAAATTAATTACATGGGACTGAGTGAACTGATGAGGATGAGTATAATTTTTGTGACTTTCTGTCTGAATTAAAAAAAAAAAAAATCCCACAAGGACTCAGAGGCAAAGAATATAGAAATCAATTTTCACTGCAAAGTAAAGGAGCTGTTACAGTGGAGGATTACTGGACTGAATGTCAATATTATGACATAGTATGAGTGTGTTTCATGTTTGGTAATTGCAATCATTGTTGCTTTTGTTGTGGTCATCCATGTACAATGCTTGGTGTCAGCCTATTTATCTCTTGTAAAAATAAAATACAGTGTGTGTGTGTGAAAAAAAAAAAAAATTAGTGGAAATGTCACATTTATTGCCTAGCAGTCTAGACTATAATTAACGTTGATTTTTTTTTTTTTATTGTCAAAGATGATTATCTAAACAATTATAGCTTTTCTGATTTAAATATTTTTATCAGAAAATATTTTACACACTGTCATTTTCAGAATATTATTGTTTGACTTCCTAAAGTATACATGTTCCCATTGGAAAGATTTATTAAAGTGGAAATAAAAGCTCTGCAACAGATCACATTAATACTGCGTGGAAACAACTGATGTTCTGCAAAGGTAAGAACACTGGACATGAATCAGTAATTTTGCTCATTCTTTCCCTGGTAAGAAAAGCCTGGATAAATTTGCATTTTATGTTGTTTCTCAAGTGTTTGTGTGGGACTGTTTTTCCTAAGCTTGTGCAAGAAATATTGTAATTGTATTTGAGACCCCAGTAAGTCCAATAGAGAGGGGGGAAAAAAAGAGATCACACATTCAAGGTTCAGATATTATCTTGTTTTGTTTAGACATTCAAATGTCTAATAATATATACCAATCTGAAATGTTCCCACTCTTTTCATCAGTTTGAACGAAGTGAAAAAGGCAGCTTATAAATATGTTTAGGATCTGAAGAATTACACTTTTATTTAAATCTTGTCTCAGAATTATAGAGTACTCACTGCGCACTTTCATTTTTTAATAGGTTTTTTTTTTTTTCTTTTTTGGACAGAACTTCCAATTTTAAAAATGTTTGAATAGTGGATTTTATAAATGGAATTAAAAATAAAGTGGAATTTCATTTTCTCAGGTAAGAACAAAATGGACTGGGATCAAGTATTAGCTTGCAAGCTTTCAATAAGGTGAATAAGCAACTTATAGAAACAGCAAACTTAATTTACAATGGGGATAGAACTTTGCACTGGCATTTTGAGTTTTCTTTGCTACATAGTAACCTGATAGCTTTTCTTTTGGCAAGTTGGTTTTGTAACAATTTATTTGTGGTTGTTTTCTCTCAATAAGGTTATAGAGCTTCACACTGACTTCAGTGTAAAATGTCTAGATTCTAACTGCAAGCACTACTGGTCTATTGTTTCAGGATTCAGAGAGAGAGAACAAAAAAGAACATATTACACCACTGGAGATAAAAAGTGAAGGTGACTGCAAAGCTGTGACTCTCCCAATTTATCTTATAATATTTAATAACTCAGTAAGTATATTAAGGACATATTATAAGTCAGAATATTATGGAGTTTTCCCCCTCACAGTGTAATTAAGGACAATTTAGTAAAACCCACTGATATTTATCCTATTCATTCCACTAAACTGGAAACTTTTTGAATTATGTATACCTTAGTAACTAATATAAGTCCATATGTAGCCAAAAATATTGTATATTTTCTATCCAGCCAAAGGAGTATTTTCATTTTGAACATTTACCTAGAGAATACTATATGATTGAATTGTGATTATCTTTGAAGTCACATGGTTCAATTCTCTTAAGTCTGGTAGTAATTTCCTCTATTCTACATCTATTTTTCTTCTTACAGTGACACAGATTTTATAACAATACAAAGTCATCAGTTCAGTTACAATAATAATATTTAACAGTTCTTTCTACATGTCATAAATTCTTTATAAAGGTTTACCACTTTCTCTCATTTATCCAGATGCTAACTCTTGCATTTGGTACTTACTGCCATTGTCAATTTTATATACGGAAAGATGTGAAAATACTTGTCTGTTCCACAGTTAATAAATCAGGATTCATGGATTCAATCCCAGGTAGTATATTTCCAGAGACCACATCTTTAGTCACTGAGCCAATCTGTAACATCAATTATTAAAGAATTGCTCTTCATATTTACCTTTAATATGGAGCTTAACCTGACCTGCCATATCAGAGCTACTTGTAACAATTTATTCCTCTTTCCATAATACAGACCTTCAGTGATTAGAAGACATCAATTTTCTTCTTTCTATGTTTTCTGTCACCAAGCTATATATCTGGCATGCTTAGCTGATGTTGTTTTCAGATCCTTCTCTATATTGTTTATACCTCTCCCCCCCATACACATATGTGACGTATTTTATTGCCTCATTTAAAATGTGATAACCTAAGGATCGAATCAATTCTCTGATTTGACAAAATAAGGGCATGGTAGCCAGTGAAACTATAGTTTTTCATAAACTCACTAGACCTATGATAGTTTTATGAGTTACAAATTAGAAGAATGATTAAGTTGATAAAAATGTCATATATCAGGCAGATCATGAGATTTTCTAACCTGAAATTACTTATTTCATAAATCTGTGGTGGACTAGAAAGTTATCTCAAAAGCTGGACTAAATTGTATGTTCTAAAGATTTACTATTCCTAACTTACTCTTTTCTGTCTTTACTATATCTCATATTAAGAATAGTTCCCCCCCAAATAAATATTAATATTAAAACAACTTGAATAACCAAAATTTTATTCTATGGAATTTATGATTTTAAATTACATCTTATTAAATTACATCCTTAAAAATATACTATCCTTGATCTGTCCTTAAGAGAGTTTTATCACTATACTCCATTTGCTTTTTGGTATAAGAAAGGAAAAATGAGGCTAAAGTTTTAAATCTATAAGTAATTTTTTTAGCTTGTGTTTAAACCAACTCTTATAAAGTACTTACTCTTGTTCTATGATCCCTTAGAATTCTGTATTTACTAACATTAGTTTTGTAGTCACATATCATATCACCAACTCCCAACACTCCAAGAAATAGCTTTTCCATGGTTGAATTGTTGTTTTGTTTTGTTTTGCTTTATTTTATCTATGGAAACATGCAGGGAATGTCCTAATATATTTGATAGCTAAATAAGATCTAAAATGTCGAAAAAATATTAATGTATTGAGCACCAAATACATAAGAAAGCTAATAGGACAAACATTAAATCTGCAGAATCTATTGCCAAAAGTGTTATAAAGTTCCTACTATAAGAGAATTTGTTTATGACCATAAATTCATGGAAGCTGGGGGCAAAAGGTGGGGTAGCTGAATAAAGCAGGTTACTGTCTTCTCTGGAAGCCAGAGGTTCTGTGCAATCTACTCCTGTCACATTCCAGAAGGGAACTTTATTATTAATTCATCAACATGTTGTCTTTCTGCAATATTGAAAATTATCTTCTAGTAGAAATATCATACTGTCACAGTCCTTTTTCTATTAATCTTGGTTTCAGAGACAAACATTCAAGAAGAAAGTCTCTTCTATTGTCAATATCTTGTGATGTTTTGCCCCATTCACGTTAATTTCCTATGTCACCCTTTCAGTATTTCTAACATGGTGTGTAGTCAAACAACCGCTCAGGAAATCTACACTTTACTACTTCCTATCTACTTAGTCTTCGCCATTTCATGTATTTGCAAGTGCCTATAATACTCCAGAACTATACTGAATAATGGGGGAATAATGATGGATAGAATAAAGATTTCTTCCACCATGAAAAGTAGTCTAGTGGAGAAGATATACAATAAATGGGTATATTTAACAATTGCTTCAATACACATAAAATATATTTCCATGGGAAGATATCTGAAAGATATAACCAAACTCTGGGGAAGGTCAGAGGAGAAAAAAAAGCCTATGAACATGCCAGGAAATAAGAGGAAGTTGGGCACTCACAGTGAATTGCAAATAGCACTTTACTGATGAAAATGCAGTGTTCAAGGTCGAGTTCAATAAAAGTAGAGACGAAGAAGAAAGCTAAAGATCATACAACATGTATATTTTACCAGTTTTAAGAATTCAAGACTTTACCTTGAAAGTTATGGGGAATCATTGTAAGCTGGGGTTTTGTTCATTTGTTTTTTAGTTAATTATGATTATATTCTTATACAGGCTGCTAACATTAGCCTGACTCAATATCTAATGTCAGGCTTTCCTCTGAGACAGGTGACATGGGGAGCTGCTGGAACAGTGCAGATTCATCCATAATCTCTTTCTGCTGTTCCCCACCATCAATGATCCATCTGTTTATTTTCTGAACAATTAGTGATTCCAGGTTTTAAATAGTTCAGTTTCTACCCAGTTTATCATCAATAAACCAGGAAAAGAGTCCTTCAGAAAACAGCCTCAACTTCTGAACCACAGCTGCTGCTTCTACTAAAGAGAGACAATAATCCTAGTACCATCCTATCTCACTGGATTGTAAAGATCAAAATGAAAAACTGCAAGGAGACAAAATCTGCCCCCATATACTCCAGTAACCCCTCGCCAGAGCTGGGCTAAGTAAATAGGAATCTGGTTTCATGCCTGAACCTCTCAGACACTTCAGAAGGTGCCTCACCCGTCTGGTCTGGGCTGCAGGGTCTGGCTCAGCTCACAGTGCCCTTTCTCTTCCCTGTATCCAGGTGCCCTCTCAGAAGAGCCACTGATTCTCTTCCGTGGCACTTCATTTCTCTCTTCTCTCCAACAAACTAAACTGTTTTTCTCTTTTTTCTTCTTTTTCTTTTGCTGTAGCAGTTAATTTTTCCAACTACCTATAGAACATAGGTGGTTTTAAAAAAAAAATAAAATAAAATAAAGTAGTAGATGTCAACATCAGATGCTTTGGCAGGAAGAATCTTAGTGACCAGATGAAGAATGGGTGTCCCAGCAGGCAGTGAAGGGACAGCAGCTGTGTGTCCTGGGGGATCTTGAGTTTCAGAGCAGCAGGATACAGAAGAGTGCAAGGAGGAGAATCCTGGACGTCACAAAAGGAATATAGCTGGAGAAAAACTGGGCTTCGCCTGAGGTACAGACCTGGACAAGCTAAACAGGCTCTGACCTCAGACGGCTATAGCCCCAGGACCTCCACTCTCCCTGGGCCGGCCAATCTCCATGCCAGCTTCAGTTTCCAGCCCTAGAGGCTCCAAAACCCTCCCACCCTCCATGCCTCCACAAGGTGGTGTTTTCCTTGGCAAGATGTGCAATCATATCTAATTATTCCTGAAGAGATGATGTTTAAATGTGGCAAAAATCCAGTGACTTATTTCAAAAATGAACAGAGGCAGACACAACAGCTCTGATCGAAGAAAGGAGAAAATATCTGCCATGGTTGAGCTCCATAAGCTCCCCACCAGCAAGGGAAACACAGGTCAAAAATGTCACCTTAGCTGGTGCTTTTTGTGAGTGGAATTATCCAGGAGCTTTTAGGTACAGAGTCTATTTCCAAGCTCTAATACTGATCGATAAGAGAGATATTATGACTTGGTCCCATGTATATTCATAACATGTGTGATATATGGGATGATATACCTCTCCCAGCATGAGAGATATTATTTTTATTTCACAGAAATTAGTAGTGTCTAACAGCATTATTTTCTGATAGATCCACATACTTCTCCACTATAGCTGGTAGCAAACACTGATGAGTATATGACCACATTCCTGATGTTAATCAAATCATATGAAGATCTAGCATGAGCTTAAATTACAGAAACAATTTCACTACCTCTGCATAATCTATTTTATAAAATATGTTCATGAATATGTATTATTCTCTGCCTCCCTTTAAGATTTTGGCTCTTAGTGCCTAGTTGTGCTTTTCATTTAATTATCATGCTTGGGTTTCCACACCCATTATGGACCCCACCATTCATAGTCTTTCATTAGTTTTGGTAAATTCTTAACTATTGTCTCTTCACATATTTTGCTGCCATGTTCTCTCTCTTTATTCTTTCTGGGACTCCACTCAGACATATGTTACACTTTTAATATTGCTCTAGCTCTTGGATCAATTTTTCCTATCTTTCCACTATTTATTCCCTTTTGTTTTCTTATTAACATTGCCAGGTTTATATTTCAGGTTTGAACTAGTTTCATGACAAAAAAGGAACTTACAATATTTTTTTCTTCTTTTCTCTAAAATAATAAAATTATGTCATAACCAAGGTTTTCTTTCTAATAGAAGTTACCCAACATATTATTTTCCAGTGCTTTATTTTCAATTACTTAGATTGATTGCTTTTTCACCTTTCAGATCTATCTTTTCTGTAAAGAGAGTTGGACCTACTTCTGAATCCACTTGCAATATTTTTTATGTGGATTTTTCCCACTTGGGTTCCTGACTATAATACCTATACTTAAAACAATGTGGTTAGGGAATTTTAAAAAATAAAAATCAATGCTTAAAGGTAAAAAGCTGAATAAAATTCATAAACCTGGTTAACAAGTCGAGAAACAACAAACAGTCCAAAACAAACAAGTTGTGCATTATGGTAATAATAGTATCTTCAAGATACAGCGCTTGAAAACAAGAAGTTGCTTTTTATGAGCTGAGTTTTTTCTTATTGGCCGGGACTAACACTGGATTCAGTACTGTGGATCTTCTACTGAAAATTGAAAGCAGGTAAGAAATTTAGCATGAAGAATTGAGAAATAAAACCAAAAGGTAAAACCTCATTAATGCCACAATATTCTTTTTTCTAATTTATGCTACTTAGGAGTTGGATTGTCTAATTTTATTGGCTTCTAATACACTCCACTCCTGGAAGGTAATCATGAATCATAGGGACAAACAATAAGGTGAGGAAAATACATGCATAAGGTAAACAGAGAGGATAACAAGAAGAAAAAGACAGAACACATTATTTTATCTCCTAAAAAATAGTAAGCACATATATCATGAAGAGGTTACACTTGTACTTAAAGGTTTTAAAAATATTTTCAAGAACCTGATGCAGGAAGTGTCATTGACTTAATAATTCTCAAAATGATTTTTCTATGGTGTATTTGTTTTTGTAGTGAGGTTGACTTTCCCAGTATGAGAAAGAAGCAGCAGATATAAACATTTAAAACAAACACACAAAAAGTATTAGTCTGGGCCACCAGCTTTTGTAATCTTGGGGATTAGATTAGAAAGGAACAGAGTAAATGAATATTAGGATCACAGAAGTATGGAAAAACTATGGGCTCTGCCTCTTATTCAAAGTGTTTCTATGGATTTTGCTTTTCAACATATTTGTTTCTTACTGAAAGCAATTTTTCTATTACTGACAAATCCATCATTTTTTTCTATTTCTTCCTCTCCCCACATCTCCATTTTTTGAGAAATCCATGAGATGAAACAATGCATGGGATGTAATGGGGCATAACCCAAGTGTGCTGTGAAAGGGAACAAATCAGAAGGAATACTGCTTGAGGTCAGCATCTGATGTGTTCATTATTCCTAGATCTGTGAGGTAAGCTGACAGGCAGAATTGTCTGCTTCATGGAGTACCGAGTGATCTTTTCTAAGATAGACAAGTGAGAGTATTTGCAATACAAACCTTAATAATATTACATCTGCTGTGTTTCATTTATATTAACATAGGAAAGTTATGGTAGTAGTTATAGTATATAGCGTTAGGGTAAATTTATACTATTACATGGCATTTGTTAAAAATAAGGATTGGAAAGAAACAAGAAAACTCTTATGGTCAGTAATATAATACACAGAATTTTCACCTCAAGTCACCAGTTTGAATAGGACTATATTTTCAATAATATAAATTTGTCAGTTGCAATGTAATTACTTTACTTATTATATATTAGCAAGCTGGTTCAGTTTTTGTGGAAGTAAAATGTCATCATTAAAAAAAAATAGACAACGAAGTTAACATATTTTTTCTTGGTGATAATGGTGATTTTGTTAAATGCTATATTTGTGTGGACTTAGAAACTGACTTCTTGTATTTTCTGTATATGATACAAGAGTATGTCTAAAACAACAAAACAGTTTGAACGTTATTCTATGTAGATTTGAATATTTCTTTTTTTATTGGAGTATAATTGCTTTACAGTGTTGTGTTAGTTTCTGGTGTACAATGAAGTGAACCAGCTGTATGTATACCTATATCCCCTCCCTCTTGGACCTCCCTCCTCCCTCCCATCCCACCCATGTAGGTCATCACAGAGCACTGAGCTAAGCTTCCTGTGCTTTATAGCATGTTCCCGCTAGCTATTTATTTTATGCATGGTAGTGTATATATGTCAATCATAATCTCCCGATTTGTCCCATCCTCCCCTTCCCCCACTGTGTCCACATGTCCGTTCTCTATGTCTACATTTCTATTCCTTCTCTGAAAATAGTTTCCTCTCTACCATTTTTCTAGAATCCACATATATGCATTAATATACGATATTTGTTTTTCTCTTTCTGGCTTACTTCTATTACCTTCTGGAACCAATTTTGAAAAGTTAGCCTCACTTTGAAATTAATGAATATGTATGTGGAAAACTCGAAAGCAGACTTGTGTATCTCTTAGATGCTTCAATGAAATAGAGACTTTGGTACGTGGGGTAACTTGGGCGAAGGAGATTAGGAACTATTCTTAGGGATGTGAAGGTACACTGTCTCTTTGCTTGATCTCCTATAAAAAGCCTGCAATGAATTTCTAGAATTGAGTCTATACAATGTAGGTTAAAATGTAAATTGCTGCACTATCCTGCACTAATTGTATCCCCAGGTGCACACATGCATGCTTGCACCATTGCTTGGAATTGGTTTTGTGCATTTATGCATCTTGAGCCGCCCTCCACATTCCAGTCTTTATTGTCCTTCTGCCGGTTAGTCCTTTCCTTCATCTCCCCACTTATTTCATTCTTCAAATCCAGCTCTTGCACAATGACTATATGCCAACCAGAAATGTTTTTACTCTTCTTGATTTTATTTGCTCCAAGTGAGAAAACAGTTAGGATCTGGTAAAAACAAACAAACAAACAAACAAAAAACAAAACTCCCACATTGACCCATGCTGATGGTCCTTGATCATGCCCAGTTTTAGTTTGGTAGAGCTTATCTGATTTTGCTTAACTTACCTATCCCTTGACTACTTGCTGCTTTTGCTAGAAGTGGTTTATCAACTTCAATCTGCCATTTTGCTCTCTTGGCTTTCTTATTTCATGCACTTCACTTTCCTTACGAGGTTAATCTTCCCATTTCAAACCAAACCTGAAATTTGTGGGATAGATGATCCATATTCTGTCTACATGGATTTTTTTTTATCAAATCTTATATTTATCAGTGAGCATTTAAAACTTTAAATAGATGCTGATAAACAGCATATCTAGAATTTATGCTAAACTACTTAGAATGTAGAATTATTTGTCTGATGAATTGAAAGCATATAGACATGTATATATTTAAAACCAACACATGGGCAAGGTCTCTTTTATTCCAAATAAAATTGCAAAAAATGATTTTTCTTGATCATTACCTGGTTCTCGATCATGACCTGTCCCTAATTTAACATCACATTACTGTTTCTTTCAAATAGTTACTTTTCTGTCTTTTGAATACACAGAGTTTTATTTTTATAATTGTTTCATCATGAAGCTACTAACAGTGATAATGACCACTTTCAACTATGGTACCGTATATATGATATTCATTTATAGTACAGGGAGGTGTTTCTCTATGTAAAATTAAAATACATGCATATTGGGATGTTTTTAGTAAATGATATAAATGATAATGTGTGGTTTGTCCTGTGATCAACAGAAAGATGAGTTTAAGTTTTACAGTTAGTAGGTTATAATAGAGTTTACTTTCAACTAAAGTCAGTAAGTTTATTTTTTAAATATTGTTTTAATCAGAATGATTTTATTTAGAGAATGATTTTAAATGTAAGCATTCTTGGGTCTGCATATAAAACTTGGGTCTCCATATACATACTTTAAAAAAAGGGAAAGAAAAATTGTTCAGTCACATGGATTTCAAGTTCTAATTGTTCACACATTACCACATGGTAAGGCTCTTAGAAATAGTTTCCTTCCTTCCACCTCCAGTTTATATGTCATTCTAGTGCTTCCTCCTACTTTTGAGAGACTTCAAATTAAGCATCACCAAGCTTCTTTTCCACATTCCCATCAAATAGATTACACACAGTAAACATCAATTTTCTTCAATCATCTTTGATAACACACATCTCAAATATTTTTAAAAACATATATCTGTTCACCATTTTTATGTTAACAATTAAAATAGTTATTATGTGCTTAAAAGTTTCAAAGGATGTAACTTAAAGTATAAGGAAAATATTAATTTAAAAACTTTTTAAGACATTCAATAGAATACAAATAATAAAGAGATTTAATACCCACAGTTCAATTAATACTTTTATGAACAAATTATTTTCTTAATATTTATTTATTTATTTATTTGCTTATTTATTTATTTATTTGGCTGTGCTGGGTCTTAGTTGGAGCACGCGGGATCTTTAGTTGTGGCACACGGAGTACTTAACTGCAGCATGCAGGAGCTTTTTTTAGTTGCAGCATGCAGGCTCTTGTTTCAGCATGCAGAATCTAATTCTCTGACCAAGGATCGAACCGGGGCTCCCTGCATTGGGAGTGCGGAGTCTTAACCACTGGACCACCAAGGAAGTCCTGTGAACAACTTCTTTAATAATCAAAAAAAAAAAATCATTCTTCCTTTTGATTCTTGAATATATATATTCCAAATTTCTATGTAATTTTTTTCTCCTGTAACATTTTATGATAAAAAAGAGTTTAGCAATCAGCCTATCATATTTCTTTGCAACACAAAGTTGCATAATTTTTTAAAATTTCATTGAACATATGCTCTAAGGATTGCATATTTACATTTTAATTATCACACTATCATTAGTTCTTACTCGATCAAAACAGCATAAATGGATTTAAAAATGGTGGTAAATAACAAACAATCATAAAAAGCGAAAATGAGAAAAAAGGCAATTTATTTTATCTATTAATTTTCATGCCCATGATCAAAATTACTTATTTCTAGAATGAAGTTGGGGCCTACACTCATTTTCTGTTATTGTTTTTATAGATGTAATTGTTCATACACTTTGTTTATATAAATAAATGAGACAGTATTTTTGTAATTGAAATTTAACTAATTTTTAAACATCTTTTGAGTAACATACCAATAACCACAATGCCCTATCTTCAAAAAATTATCTTAGTGATCTATCAGCTGACACATGTTTTATTTAATTTTGTTGAAAGCAACACTATAGAGCCTTTTTCTCAGTTCTTGGTTTCATCATTCCCTTTATTTTCACATTAGATGAAGATAACTCTAATTGTTCTTTTGTATAGTGCCCATGAGGTTGTTATGCTTTGAGGCTATGCACCAAGTTAGGTTGTTATGAAGAAAAGGGTTTCACTGTTAAAAATTTGAGGAATTTTGAAAGGGAAAGTGAGCAGGAAGTTATATCACTACGTCTCTATTTCAAATATGTTATCAGGAAGATCAATTCTAGAAAAGATTAAGTATTGTGGAAATTAAGGATTTAAAAATCAATTCCCTTAACATTTTCCATTTATACATGTTCGTTCCGAGATCAGACGAGAAAGGGCGCGTTCAGGATGGTATGGCCGTAGACTATACATGTTCCTTATAAAACCTTAGACAAGTTTCATATCTTACATATAACCCAGTTCGAAAACCATTGCAACATTTTACATTGGAACTTTTGTTTTCGTAAGTGTTTTCACCCAGGACTGTGAATAATTTGAGAAGAATGATTTTGCTTTGTTTGTTTGTCTGTCTGCTTGTATTTGAGAGGGCTTACACTATGCTTGCAATGTAGGAGGTAATTTTCTTTTAATGTAATGAATGGAATGTTGAATAATGTAATAGATATTTCAAAGCGTTACTGTTATTAAATACACTCTTACATTCTATTAGACGGTAAACATTTGAGGTCTTATTTATATCTATATCATCCCCATTTTTTAAGGGTCATTGTGCAAAATGTCCAGTTTCCTGACCACATCTTGTGCAGAGATTTTGGAGTCCTTAGCTAATCAATTCTTTCTGTAAGCTCCCAGGTGCTATCATAGGAACTGGCACAGTGACAAGGTCTTCATAACCCTCACTCCCCAAACAATGGCAATTGCTGCACCCATTTGGTGTCCACAAAGCTTGCTTTCAATAAGCACTTCATTTCAGGCAAACAAAATTTATAATCCATTCAATTCTTTACCACTATGTGCCATGGGCTACCATTATCTCACTTTCTAATGGCAATGTGGTTATCAATACATTCAAACTATATCTGGTCAGAAACAGCAATCTCCATCATTGATAGTCTATTAAATGGAACTATTCCTGAGACCAAGGATTTTATCAGTCAGTGTGTCTAGACAGGAAAACAGAAACCATTCTAGATATTTTAGGTAGATAAAGGATTTAATGCAGAGTATTATTAATGAAGTGTTGCAAAGTATATAAGAGAAAAATGAAGAAAGTGGGACTAGAGGAAGAAATAAGTCAGGATGATATCTAAAGATTAGAAAGTTGTTATTACTCCCAGGAAGTATATAATCAGAATGCATTTTTGGTGTTGAGTTCAACGAGAAAATTAAGCAGTATAAGTGACTTAGAGAGTGATTGTGGTCTTTCTATTCACGTTTACTTTCTATTGAGTAGTCAGGGAGAATTTCTCTGCTAAAGTGGCATTTGAGCAAAATCTTAAGGAAACAAGGAAGAGAGCAATTTGAACTTACACGCAGAGAAGATATTAATGGAAGAACTCTCGAGGCAGTAGCTTCATTGGCACACTTGAAGAACAAGGAGGTCGGAATGGCTAGAGTGGTATTACTAAGGGAAGGAGGTAAAAGATATCATCAGAGAGGTGGCAGGAGGCAAGGTCACGAAGCCTCCTGTGGGCCAGAGCTAGAATTTTGGATTTTATTTTCAGACAAAAGGGAAGAAAAAGGATAGTTCTGAGCAGACAAGTTTCCAAGTAATCCAGACCCCTTTGTATTCACTTCTTTTTTATAATTCCATTTGCTCCTGTGTAGATAGGACTTAGTGAATTGTTTCTAACAAATAAAATATAGTAAAAGTGACAGGACGTCATTCCTGAATTTTGGAACTTCTGAATTTTAAAAGCTTTGGTTTTCAAAATTTGAGAAATCTTGACTACATGAATCCTAAGACAGATCTTATGAACATGTTGTATATCCCAATTTTCTAGCAAGGTCTCTCATAGATACCTTTGAAGCAGTCCCCACTCCCCAATTAGAAGCTCCACTATTGTTGGAAAAAAGCATTCACAGCTGCACTGTTATTTCTCCCCCATACCTTATTCTGATGGCTGATTTAAGGCTGCTAATTAGTGGGGATGCCTTTAACAAATATCTTTTGTCCAGGGAAGGGTCAGTGTTGGGAAATGGAAATCATGTAGAAGAGGAGTTTCTGGACTTCTTCAGAATGAAAGTGTAATCTATCCATCCCAAATGACTTGGCTTGGCATCTTTGAGTTCCCCAAGGAAGCCCTTTCCTTTGAAATGGAGACTTAAGCATTTGTATAAGTTGCAAAGACTAAACCACTCAAAGTTGCTGAGCTCACAGTTTTATTAAGGGTGCTGCCAGAGTTCTGAAGAGAATCACCAAAAGCTTTTTTATTACTATCCTAAATGTGTCAGAAACTGTAACATTACTTAACTCCAAAAAAAAAAGAAAAAAAAAAGGCTTTAATAAATATTTTACTTGGAACCTTCTGACAAAAATCTGGTTTATTGTGGATTTATTTATAATTATATTACAGATATTTGTACTTTTTCCTGACTTTTCTGATGTTGCCCCCCCACGTATCTTTGTCTTTAAAACCTAATTGTGAAGCTTCATTTCATTTCCAAATTCTTGTTAAATATGAAGTTATACAAGTGACCCCTCACAGAAGGCTATTGTACAAAACTATTTAAGCCAATTATAGTGCCCATAATGTGCATTAGTAGGACCAGTTCTCATTTTAGTAGAAAATTACTGCTCTTGTGTAAATATTTTTATAATTTCTTTGATAAATAAAGTAAAAGACAGGTAGAAGAAGGAAGTGAGCAGAAATTTTTCTTCTTGAGATAATCGTGCTCTTTTGTAGGAATTTCAATGGTATTTTCTGTTAATTTTTAGAATATTCTTAGTATCCTCCTCAATGTCCTCTGTATTCTATGTATACAGATGATCAAATTAAATTAAATTCTATCTTTTAGAAAAATGTCTAGAAGTATCACAATGTTAATTATATTTAAGAGATAATCTGTCTAGTACCTCTATTTTGTTATCAGAACTTCCATCTCTATCTCTGTGGTTTCACTGAGAGCAGGCATGTTCAAACATGGGAAACTTCACTTCCTACTCCACTGAGCCACAGTTTATCATTTTAGTTTGGTTGTTTAACCCAAAAGTGGATCCTTACATAGTTTCTCAGAGAGTATGGACTTTGACAGAGGTGGTGTCAGTTCAGTAGTTATCTAGGTGGCTCATCACATATTAACTCAGGTGCTATTGGAAGACAATTTTTGCCATGTGTGTAAACAATGAAGCCATTGTATAGTGAGGAAGTAGAATAAAATAGTCATTGATGGTGAAGTGGAGTTAAAAATTAAAAGAAAAAAAAAAAAAAAAGAAAGAAAAAAACAGGGCAGGAGGAGAATCCTTTGGTTCTTCCACAGTGATCCAGTCCTACAGCTCCTGTTCTTGAGGTCCATGATTTAGTGCAATATCCTTGCACCACTATATTGCATTCCTCTTTCACACCAGTCATGTTTTTATATTTACAATCAACAGTAAACTAATTCAATAGCTAAGAAAAATTTAGTATCAAGGAAAACAATGATGACATGTTGGAATATTATATATATAGCTTTATATTTTTCAATAGCTCTTGATATTTTGGCTAGAAATCCACTTTGAGGCTAGTCTAGTTTCCTTGCTATATCCTTTCTCTATTTTTCTAACAAGTCTTACTTTTTATTATCGGAGAATTTAAATATATATATAAAGATAGATAGGTGATTTACACACATTTGCTATGTGACAAAACAGAATTTAAATATTTATAATATGCCTATCCAAATTTTTAACAGATTTATTGAGAAATATTTCACCCCCTATAACTGTAGACTTCAATATTTTTCGGTAAATGTATAGGTCTGTATGACCTTCAGCTCAATCTAGTTTTAGAAGATTTTCATCAGCCCTAAAGATTGTCTTATGATCGTACCTCTTTGTCTATTTTCAAATATCTTGAACCACCTCAGCCCTAGGCAACAAATGATCTACTTTTTAATTCTATAAATTTGGTTTTGCTAGGCAGTTTGTATAAATGTAATCATACAATAAATTGACTTTCGCATCTGATACTTTTTACATAGCATAATAGTTTTGAAGTTCTCTCATTTTGGACGAAGGATCAGTGTTTTGCTAGTTTGTATTGCTAAATAATATTCTATTGTTTATATATACCACAGTTTGTTTTTCCATTCACCAGTTAATGGACATTTGATTTCCTTCAACTATTTAGCTATCATGAATGATGCTGCTATGAACACTCTTTTACAAGGCATTGTGTGGACATATGTATCATTTCTCCTGGGTAGGTCTTACCACTGGAACTTCTGGGTCAAATGGTAAACATATGTTAATGTTTAAGAAATTTCCAAACTTTTCTCAAAACTGACTATCATTTTACATTAAAATTACAATGTATGAGGGCTTTAATTTTCCCACACCTTCACAAACATATGAAATGCTTTTTTGTGTGTATATGTAAAATATATATATATACACACATACATATATACATATATATATACATACACACACACATGTCACTCCAATCTAGTGAACTAGTGAATGTGTACTAGTATCTCATTGTGATTTTAATTTGCATTTCCTTAATAAATAAGGTTATCAAGCATCTTTTCATGTGCTATTAATGACTCAGATCATTTTTATCAAAATGTTTATTTTATTCTTTTGTCTATTTTAATTGTTTTTTGTCTTCTACTTATTAAGTTATAAGTGTTCTACATTCTGGATATAGTTCCTTTATCAGATAAATGATTACAAATATTGTCTCCCAGTCATTGCATTGTCTTTTTATTATCTTATTGATGTTTTTGAAGCACAACAAATTTTAATATTGATAAACTCACACAAATTATTTTTTAAAATTTTTTGAAATAGAGACACAGATGTAGAGAACAAACTTATGGACATCAAGGAGGGAAAGTGGCGGGGATGGAGGTGGTGGTGGGATGAATTGAGAGATTGGGATTGACATATATACACTAATATGTATAAAATGGATAACTAATAAGAACCTGCTGTATAAAAAAATAAATAAAATAAATTTCAAAAATTCAAAAAAAAAAATTATACAAGAAAGTGGAAAATGGTGGGGGATATTCATCTATTATCAATATTCTAATAAATATTCTCAAATTTTCAAAAGAAAATGTTTTGGATCATGTCTGCTGACACTGTTTTGCCAAATCACTGGTTGCAAAGATATTCTCCTATGTTTATTCTAGAAGATTTATGGTTTTAGTTCTTATACTTAATATTACCATATTACCATCTATTTGGAATAAATTTGGGATATGATTTGAGATAAGGATCACATGTCCTATTTTTTTTTTCATGTGGATATCCAAATGTTCCAACATATTTGTTGAGGAGAATAATTTCCAATTGAATTAGTTCCGTACTCTTGTTTCAAAGACTTGTTTTTAGATTCCTAATTTTAATATTTAATTCTTTTAATTCTTTAATTATTCTTTAATATTCTATTTTATTCTTGGCCAATAACATACCTCATTACTGTATCTTTATAATGAATTTTAAAATAAGATCTGCAAATCATACCATCTTTTTTTTTTTTTTTTTTTAATTAAAAAAATAAAAGAGGCACCAGTGCTGTGTCAGTGTTCTGGGGTCACCCTAACAAATCACCTCAGCTCAACAACACAAATGTGTTGTCTCACAGTCCGGAGGCCAGAGTCCAAGTTCACAGTGTCTGCAGGGTTGGCCCCTTCTGAAAGCTGTGGGGAACAGTGTGCTCCAGGTCTCTCTCCTAGCTTCTTGTGACTTCAGGTGTCCTAGACTTGTAGATGTGTTTTTCCCGTGTCTTCACATTGTCTTCCCTTTGTGTACGTCTCTCTCTGGGTCCACATTTCCCGTTTTATAAACACACCACACACCATTAGGGCCACCTAATGGCCTCAACTTGATCATCCACGAAGACCTTACTTCCAAATAAGGTCACATTCACAGGTACTGGGGACTGGGACTTAAACATCTTTCGGGAAAACACAATTCAACCGTGACAAGTGCTAACACAAGTAGGTTTTTTCTGACATAAACCATACTTGGCTAGGGTTTTCAGTTTTTTAAAGTAGGCCATTGTTTTGTTTTGTTTTTCCTGAAACATTGTATATCTTTTACTTATGTTGGGGTGAAATTCACATAACATACAGCTAACCATTTAGAAGTGAACTATTCAGTGACATTTAGTCCATTCACAATGTTGTGAAACCACGACCTCTATCTAGTTCCAAAACATTTTCATCACACTAAACGGAAACTCTGTACCCATGAAACAATGGCTCCCAAGCCCCTGGCAACCCCCAACCTGTGCCGTTGCTTTTTTTTTTTTTTTTTTTTTTTTACAATTTTTGAATTTTATTTTATTTATTTTTTATACAGCAGGTTCTTACTAGTCATCAGTTTTATACACATCAGTGTATACATGTCAATCCCAATCGCCCAATTCATCACACCACCACCCCCACTCCCCCACGGTTTTCCCCCCTCGGTGTCCATACGTTTGTTCTCTACATCTGTGCCTCAAATTCTGCCCTGCAAACTGGTTCAACTGTACCATTTTTTTAGGTTCCACATATATGCATTAATATATGATACTTGTTTTTCTCTTTCTGACTTACTTCACTCTGTATGACAGTCTCTAGATCCATCCACGTCTCAACAAATGACCCAATTTCATTCCTGCTTATGGCTGAGTAATATTGCATTGTAGATATGTACCACATCTTCTTTATCCATTCATCTCTCGATGGGCATTTAGGTTGCTTCCATGACCTGGCTATTGTAAATAGTGCTATAATGAACATTGGGGTGCATGTGTCTTTTTGAATTGTGGTTTTCTCTGGGTATATGCTCAATAGTGGGATTGCTGGATCATATGGTAATTCTATTTTTAGTTTTTTAAGGACCCACCATACTGTTCTCCATAGAGGCTGTATCAGTTTACATCCCTACCAACAGTGCAAGAGGGTTCCCTTTTCTCTACATCCTCTCCAGCATTTGTTGTTTGTAGATTTTCTGATGAACCCCATTCTAACTGGTGTAGGGTGATACCTCATTGTAGTTTTGATTTGCATTTCTCTAATAGTTAGTGATGTTGAGGATCTTTTCATGTGCTTCTTGCCCATCTGCATGTCTTCTTTGGAGAAATGTCTTTTTAGGTCTTCTGCCCATTTTTGCACAGGGATGTTTGTTTTTTTTTAATATTGAGCTGCATGAGCTGTTTATATATTTTGGAGATTAATCCTTTGTCACTTGATTCATTTGCAAATATTTTCTCCCATTTTGAGGGTTGTCTTTTTGTCTTGTTTATGTTTTCCTTTGCTGTGCAAAAGCTTTTAAGTTTCATTAGGTCCCATTTGTTTATTTTTGGCTTTATTTCCATTACTCTAGGAGGTGGATCAAAAAAGATCTTGCTGTGATTGAGGTCAAAGAGTGTTTTTCCTATGTTTTCCTCTAAAAGTTTTATAGTGTCTGGACTTACATTTAGGTCTCTAATCCATTTTGAGTTTATTTTTGTGTATGGTGTTAGGGAGTGTTCTAATTTCATTCTTTTACATGAAGTTGTCCAGTTTGCCCAGCGCCGCTTGTTGAAGAGACTGTCTTTTCTCCATTGTATAGCCTTGCCTCCTTTGTCATAGATTACTTGAACATATGTGTGTGGGTTTACCTCTGGGCTTTCTATCTTGTTCCATTAATCTATGTTTCTGTTTTGTGCCAGTACCATATTGTCTTGATTACTGTAGCTTTGTAGTATAGTCTGAAGTCAGGCAGTCTGATTCCTCCAGCTCCTTTTTTTCCCCTCAAGACTGCTTTGGCTATTCGGGGTCTTTTGTTTCTCCATACAAATTTTAAGATTTTTTGTTCTAGTTCTGTAAAAAATGTCATTGGTAATTTGATAGGGATTGCACTGAATCTGTAGATTGCTTTGGGTAGTATAGCCATTTTCAAAATATTGATTCTTCTAATCCAAGAACATGGTATATCTCTCCATCTGTTGGTATCATTTTTAATTTCTTTCATCAGTGTCTTATAGTTTTCTGCATACAGGTCTTTTGTCTCCCTAGGTAAGTTTATTCCTAGGTATTTTATTCTTAGTGTTGCAATGGTAAATGGGAGTGTTTCCTTAATTTCACTTTCAGATTTTTCTCATTAGTGTATAGGAATGCAAGAGATTTCTGTGCATTAATTTTGTATTCAGCACCTTTACCAAATTCACTGATTAGATCTAGTAGTTTTCTGGTGCATCTTTAGGATTCTCTATGTATAATATCATGTCATCTGCAAACAGTGACAGTTTTACTTCTTCTTTTCCAATTTGTATTCCTTTTATTTCTTTTTCTTCTCTGATTGCTGTGGCTAGGACTTCCAAAACTATGTTGAATAATAGTGGTGAGAGTGGGCATCCTTGTCTTTTTCCTGATCTTAGAGGAAATACTTTCTGTTCTACACCATTGAGAATGATGTTTGCTGTGGTTTTGTCGTATATGGCGTTTATTATTTGAGGTAGGTCCCCTCTATGCCCACATTCTGGAGAGTTTTTATCATAAATGGGTGTTGAATTTTGTCAAAAGCTTTTTCTGCATCTATTGAGATGATCACATGGTTTTTTATTCTTCAATTTGTTAATATGGTGTATCACATTGATTGATTTGTGTATATTGAAGAATCCTGCATCCCTGGGATAAATCACACTTGATCATGGTGTATGTTCCTATTAATGTGTTGTTGGAATCTGTTTGCTAGCATTTTGTTGAGGATTTTTGCATCTATATTCTTCAGTGATATTCGTCTGTAATTTCCTTTCTTTGTAGTATCTTTATCTGGTTTTGGTATCAGGGTGATGGTGGCCTCATAGAATGAGTTTGGGAGTGTGCTTTCCTTCCAAATTTTTGGAAGAGTTTGAGAAGGATGGGTGTTAGCTCTTCTCTAAATGTTTGATAGAATTCACCTGTGAAGCCATCTGGTCCTGGACTTTTGTTTGTTGGAAGATTTTTAATCACAGTTTCAATTTCATTACTTGTGATTGGTCTGTTCATATTTTCTATTTCTTCCTGGTTCAGTCTTGGAAGGTTATACCTTTCTAAGAATTTGCCCATTTCTTCCAGGTTGTCCATTTTATTGGCATAGAGTTGCTGGTAGTAGTCTCTTAAGATGCTTTGTATTTCTGTGGTGTCTGTTGTTACTTCTCCATTATTGTTTCTAATTTTATTGATTTGAGTCCTCTCCCTCTTTTTCTTGATGAGTCTTGCTAATGGTTTATCAATTTTTTTTAATCTCTTCACAGAACAAGGTTTTAGTTTTATTGACCTTTGCTATTGTTTTCTTTGTTTCTATTTCATTTATTTCTGCTCTGATCTGTATGATTTCTTTCCTTCTGCTAACTTTGGGGTTTTGTTTGTTCTTCTTCCTCTAGTTCCTTTAGGTGTAAAGTTAAATTGCTTAATTGAGATTTTTCTTTTTTCTTGAGGTAGGCTTGTATAGCTATAAACTTCCCTCTTAGAACTGCTTTTGTTGCATCCCATAGGTTTTGAATTGTCGTGTTTTCATTGTCATTTGTCTCTAGGTATTTTTTGATTTCCTCTTTGATTTCTTCAGTGATCTCATGGTTATTTAGTAACGTGTTGTTTAGCCTCCATGTGTTTTTGTTTTTTACGTTTTTTCTCCTGTAATTGATTTCCAATCTCATAGCATTGTGGTCAGAAAAGATGCTTGATATGATTTCAATTTTCTAAATTTACTGAGGCTTGATTTGTGACCCAAGATGTGATCTATCCTGGAGAATGTTCGTGTGCAGTTGAGATGAAAGTGTAATCTGCTGTTTTTGCATAGAATGTCATATAAATATCAATTAAATCTATCTTGTCTATTGTGTCATTTAAAGCTTCTGTTTCCTTATTTATTTTCATTTTGGATGATCTGTCCATTGGTGTAAGTGAGGTGTTAAAGTCCTCCACTATTATTGTGTGACTGTCAATTTCCTCTTTTACAGCTGTTAGCAGTTGCCTTATGTATTGAGGTGCTCCTATGTTGGCTACATATATATTTATAATTGTTATATCTTCTTCTTGGATTGATCCCTTGATCATTCTGTAGTGTCCTTCCTTGTCTCTTGTAACATTCTTTATTTTAAAGTCTATTTTATCTGATATGAGTGTTGCTACTCTAGCTTTCTTCTGATTTCCATTTGCATGGAATATCTTTTTCCGTCCCCTCACTTTCAGTCTGTATGTGTCCCTAGGTCTGAAGTGGGTCTCTTGTAGACAGCATATATTCGGATCTTGTTTTTGTATCCATTCAGCCAGTCTATGTCTTTTGGTTGGAGCATTTAATCCATTTGCTTTTAAGGTAATTATTAATATGTATGTTCCTATGACCATTTTCTTAATTGTTTTGGGTTTGTTTTTGTAGGTCTTTTTCTTCTCTTGTGTTTCCCACTTAGAGAAGTTCCTTTCACATTTGTTGTAGAGCTGGTTTGGTGGTGCTGAATTCTCTTAGTTTTTGCTTGTCTGTAAAGCTTTTGATTTCTCCATCGAATCTGAATGAGCTGCTTTCTGAGTAGATTAATCTTGGTTGTAGGTTCTCCCTTTGATCACTTTAAGTATATCATGCCACTCCCTTCTGGCTTGTAGAGTTTCTGCTTAAAAATCAGCTGTTAACCTTATGGGAGTTCCCTTGTATGTTATTTGTCTTTTTTCTCTTGTTGCTTTCAATAATTTTTCTTTGTCGTTAATTTTTTTCAACTTGATTACTATGTGTTTCAGTATGTTTCTCTTTGGGTTTATCCTGCCTGCGACTCTCAGCACTTCCTGGACTTGGGTGGCTCTTTCCTTTCTCATGTTAGGGAATTTTTCTGCTATAATCTCTTCAAATATTTTCTCGGGTCCTTTCTCCCTCTCTTCTCCTTCTTGGACCCCATAATGAGAATGTTGTTGCGTTTAATGTTGTCTCAGAGGTCTCTTAGACTGTCTTCAATTATTTTCATTCTTTTTTCTTTATTCTGTTCCACAGCAGTGAACTCCACCTTTCTGTCTTCCTGTCACTTATTCGTTCTTCTCCCTCAGTTATTCTGCTATTGATTCCTTCTAGTGTAATTTTCATTTCAGTTATTTTTCATCTCTGTTTGTTTGTTCTTTAATTCTTCTAGGTCTCTGTTAAACATTTCTTGCATCTTCTCGATCTTTGCCTCCATTCTTTTTCCGAAGTCCTGGATCATCTTCACTATCATTATTCTGAATTCTTTTTCTGGAAGGTTGCCTATCTCCATTTCATTTAGTTGTTTTTCTGGGGTTTTATCTTGTTCCTTCATCTGGTACATAGCCCTCTGCCTTTTCATCTTGTCTATCTTTCTGTGAATGTGGTTTTTGTTTCACAGGCTGCAAGACTGTAGTTCTTCTTGCTTCTGCTGTCTGCCCTCTGGTGGATGAGGCTATCTAAGAGCCTTGTGTAAGTTTCCTGATGGGAGGGACTGGTGGTGGGTAGAGCTGACCTTTGCTCTGGTGGGCAGAGCTTGGTAAAACTTTAATCTGCTTGACTGCTGATGGGTGTGCCTGGGATCCCTCCCTGTTGGTTGTTTGGCCTGAGGCAATCCAACACTGGAGCTTACCTGGGCTCTTTGGTGAGGCTAAAGACAGACTCTGGGAGGGCTCATGCAAAGGAGTACTTCCCAGAACTTCTGCTGCCAGTGTCCTTGTCCTCAGGGTGAGACACAGCCACCCCCTGCCTCTGCAGGAGACCCTCCAACACTAGAAGGTTGGTCTGTTTCAGTCTTCCCTGGGGTCACTGCTCCTTCCCCTGGGTCCCTATGTGCACACTACTTTGTGTGTGCTCTCCAAGAGTGGAGTCTCTGTTTCCCCCAGTCCTGTCAAAGTACTGAAATCAAACCCCACTAGCCTTCAAAGTCTGATTCTCTAGAAATTCCTCCTCCCATTGCCAGACTCCCAGGTTGGGAAGCCTGATGTGGGACTCAGAACCTTCACTCCAGTGGGTGGACTTCTGTGGTATAAGTGTTCTCCAGTCTGTGAGCCACCCACGCAGCAGTTATGGGATTAGATTTTGCTGTGATTGTGTCCCTCCTACCATCTCATTGTGCTTCTCCTTTGTCTTTGGATGTGGGGTATCTTTTTTGGTGAGTTCCAGTGTCTTCCTGTTGATGATTGTCCAGCAGCTAGTTGTGATTCTGGTGTTCTCACAAGAGAGAGTGAGAGCATGTCCTTCTACTCTGCCATCTTGGTTCAGGCTCCCATCTTTTCTTCTTTCCCAAGTTGTTTGGTAATTCTAAGTTCTCTGCATTTCAATATAAATTATAATATAGCTTAAAAAAAGAAACCAACTGGAATTTTTATATGGATTGATTTAAAGTATAGATCAAGTTAAAAAGAATCATCTTTTTGCTGATATTGAGCTTCTAATCCATCATCATGGTATGTTTTTATATTTACTCATATCTTTTAAATTTCTCTCACCAACATTTTGTAATTTTTGTTAAAGTTATACCTCAGTATGTTTTGATTTTTCATGCTATTGTTAAAATAATTGTCTTCTAAATTTTATTGTCAGATTTTTTCTAGTATATAAAAACATATGTTGATTTTGTTTATTTATATTACATCCCGTGGCATTGCTAAAACATTTATCATGTGTGTGTGTGTGGGGGGGGGGGGGTCCATGGATTTTCCATGAGACTGAGTCATTTGCAAATAAATCAGTATTACTTTATTTCTAATCTGTGTCATTTTAATTTCTAGAACCTCAAGTACAATTACAAGTAGAAGTGATGAAGGCAATGTTCTTGCATTTCTTCCGATTGTTAGGAGAAAAGTATTTACTCTTTCGCTATTAAGCATTATTTTAGCTATGGACTTTTTCTAGGTGTCTTTATTAGGTTATAGAAGTTTCCTTTTACTCATAGTATGTTGAGGATTTTTATCAAAATGGGTTTTGAATTTTGGTCTAATGCTTTTTCTTTAAATATTAAGGTGAACAAGTGGTTTAGATGCTTTATTCTATTAATATGGTGCTTTAACATTAATTAATTTTTGTATGTTAAACCAATCTTGAATTCCTAGGATAATCTCCACTTGGTTACATTGTATAATAATTTCTATTAGCGTGATCTTTCTTAAAATTTTTAAAATATTGTTGTATATATGTTCCTGAGAGTTTTTCGTCTATAATTTCCCTTTCTTGAAATGTCTTGGTCTAGCCTTAGTATCAGAGTAACACTGGCCTCATAGAGTGAGAAGTGGTCTAGCTTCTATTTTACAAAGAGTTTGTGAACTGATATTATTTCTTATTTAATAATTTGATAGAATTTCCCCCACTTAATTGCATCTGGTCCTGGGTTTATTTTTGTGTATGTGGAGTGGGAGGAGAGAAAACGATTTCTAAATACTAATTCAATTTTTTCTTGTAGATATATTCAGGTTTTTTCTTCTTGATTCACTTTTGGTAATTAAGTTTTCTCTAGGAATTTGTCCCTGTCAACTAAATTGTCAAACTTGTTGACATAAATTTATTTGACACCTAGATGCTTCCCCTTGATATCACTTTTACTCTGTTGCCCAGACTTGGTGGTATATCAGTAGATAAATGGTCCATCAATAACATATTTATGTATCTAAGTCACTACGTTCAAGGGTTGGGAAAAGATTTAAATGTGTAAAATAATGTTTCTTTGGAATTGTGGATCAAGGCATTTCCTATCAAGTTTTTCAAATGAATTAGGCCAACCAGCAAAAACATTGTTTGAATGGCTTATCTTTAAAATAAAAAATGATTTTCCTAAGCTTGTTGTTAACCGTAATTCCTTTCCACCTCTTGAAACAATTACAAGAAATAGTAATACTGTCTGTCTCTTTATTGTTTTCAACATAGACCTCTTCATCTGTCTTACTTTCCATCAGGAGGTTTTCCTGTAGAGCTCTGCGTAATAGCTCAATAGTAACTCAGACTTTTCTCCAGCTTTACTCTCCTCTATTCAGTATTTTGGGACATGGTTGCAATGGATCTTGCTCTCCAAGAACTCAAATCTGTCTTTCTGGAGAGTAGGAATTATTCCATTTTCATCTTTGCATTAACAGGAGGTATCACAAAAATATTGTAGATTTATGGAGTGCCTCTTATGTGCCAGACACTATCTTAAGTGGTTTTCATGTACTTTCATTGATTCTTCACAAAAGTCTGCTTAGTCAATGTTATTATCCCCATTTATCAGATAGGAAGCTTAAGCCCAGAGAAATGGTTAAGTGACATTTTGAGTTACACAGTGTAATATGGTGCCAAGAATTGAACGCAAACAATTTGATGCCAAAGCTATACTCTAATCTTACTCAAATCCTATTAAAAACTTAATGTGAAGACTGAAAGCAAACACAAGGAGACAAATTATTGGGAACAATATGGTTACTGCTAGTAAGATTAAGAAAACAATCCCTGTGGTAATAAAAGAATGTTGGTCTATTTCTAAACTCTGTAGATGTAAAAATCCCTTTACTCAGATGCTGTAGCAAATTTTTTTGAAGTTATACCTTTAAGTAAAACCAATATACAGTTTTTTCTTAACTGAATCTCTTATCTGGAATTTCTAATATTAGGGTTTTAATTTTATTTTTTGAGTACACATAATCAGTATGGAATAATAACTAAAAGTAATTAAATTGTACTTGCTTTACTACACTTCATAGGTAGATGCTTTGTTTACGTACTGTGATACTGTGATTTACAACAAGAAAGATATATTTAGACTTAGTCCTCATTTCTGACACAGGGCTGCTAAAACCTTTGGAATTTCTTATGTGATGAGAGTGATAAATGTATCATTTGTTATATTAATGAAGTGACTTCTGGAATACCTCTAGGTCACTTAAGGATAGGGTCAGGTCACCAGATGAACCAACCATGTAATTAGAGGGTTGGAACTTTCAGTCCCATTCCCCTGACCCCCAGGGAGGGGAGAGGGGATGGAAGTTGAATTAATCATCAATGGCAAATGATTTAATCAATTATGTCTATGTAATGAAGCCTCCTTAAAACCCCAAAATGACTGGGTTCAGAGAGCTTCCCGATTAGCGAACACATGGAAATATGGGGAGAATTATATTCCAGGAGAGGGCATGGAAGCTCTGTGCCCCTTCCCACATACATTACCCTATGCACCTCTTCTTATCGGCTATTCCTGAGTTGTATCCCTTTATAATAAATCAGTAATCCACTGACTAAATAAGTTTTTTAATTTCTGTGAGTCCCTCTAGAAAATTAATAGACCCCAAGGAAGGGGGTCTTGGGAACATCTGATTTATAGCTGGGCATCCAGAAGTACAGATAACACCCTGGGCTTGTGACTGATTGAAGTGCAGGGGGTAGTGGGGGTTAAGGGGTGGGGGCAGTGTAGTCTTGCAGTACGCAACTCCTAACCTGTGGAATCTGATGCTATCTCCGAGTAGATCTGAATTGTAAGACCTGCAGTTGATGCCCAGAGAATAGCTTGATGGAGGTGTAAGGAAACCCTCGCTTCAACACACGTTTTTATTGGTTCCCAGAACATAGAAAACCGCTTATATTATTCCCTTACTTAGCTATTATCTTCATGTTTGAACATGTAATCTTAGATGGCATGGATATTACCTACTTTCCTCATCCACATTCTGTCTGTCTTTAGTCTAAAAAATCACATATATATACATATATACACACATAAATATATATTATATGTATCTATGTATACTAGAATATGCTATGAGCAAAGATGATTTCTTAAGTAATTCATTGAGGTAGAGATATCTGAGACATTGCCAAGATGAGGAAAAGGTAAGTAGTTAAACTATGATTCATTTTGGAAAGCTTCAAGATGAGGCAATCACAAAAAGTCTGCAGAAGCTATACCCTACACTGGGAGGAAGCAAAAACAAACTGCGTGGGACAGACACATATAATAAACTTTTGAATCCATCATTGTTTATTTTTCATTTATTAAGTTAGAGAAGGGCAGAAAGAGGATCTAGATGGGCAAACGGAGACTACTCAGCATGGCCCAACCCATTGTCCTTTAATATTCATCTTGTTTTTGTCCAGTGAAAATGTGCATTCCCAACACAGGAAGCACACTAGGTCCTATCATCTCTTGTATCATCACGTGGTGACAATAATTCAATTATACTCCCAGCTGAAACCTAAAACACTGTGCCTGTATATAAATTATTGGAGGTAAAGGAAGTGAGACAATGAATTAACATTAAACATAATTGCTATTGCCTCCACTTCTGTGATCAGAATGGTTTGTTTTGATCAAAAATGATGAAGGTCTTCCTGACTTTTTATATAAAAGAAAAGAAACTTAACCAAAATGTTGGGTATAATAGTAAAGATGCACTGCAGTCCCTAAGACAGGAAAGCAAAGTGTTTCTGATTATCTTTGCTGATTGGAATTGAAAACAATGCATTTTATAGGGCAATAGTAGCATAAAATGGGTTCTTTGATTTGCTCCAGTAAAGAAATAAAATATGGGATGGCAGTGGAAATGAGCATTTCTGGACTAAGGTATACGACAATTTATAGTCATTCCAAAGTCTCATCTCGTGTTTGAACTTACAAATAATCAAATTAAATGAGAATGTACATCTTGTTGGTGGGTAAGTTTACAATTCTCTCAGGGGTTTTCATTGTCCTCTCCTACCATGGTGGTTGTCTCTCTCTCCATGGGTTGTTGTCAATGAGGGAATCATTCCAGATAATATATTCAGGATATATTACATAATATATAGTATGTAATTTATGTTATATGTATGTATATATATATAATTTCTGGAACTGGCAAAATACAGACTGAGATACATACTGGCTAATATTCTATCTATAACCTAAAATCTAACACAGATCTCCAGGAGTTAGCCATAGCACAAGACCATTATCTATGATCTCTTAGACAGTCTGAGTATTTCCCCAGTTCTAGTACAAAGTCACTCTAGCAGACAGTTACTGATCCTTCTGAGGAGAGTTAAGCAAAAGAGTCACATAATATACACCTAGCAGAGTTTCAGGATTATCATCATAGGGACATGACCGTCTAGTCAACTAAGGGGTTTCAGGTCACACTTATTTCTGGAAACTGAGTTAAAAGCCTGATTCTAGGTAGATGTCTGCTTCCAGACCTAGTTTCCTACTAATATATGTCAGCAGTACCTTTCTAGGCTGCCTGTCTGGTTCATTTCTAAAGGCCCTATAATCAAGTAGCCTTTATCATGTATCCCCATTAAGTAAAATGATTCTGTCCCTATGACTTGTTTCTGATGGTCAAGTGCAGCCAACTGGTCTCTACATCTCTGTGTCTCCATAGACATCCGGGAGTCCAATTTCACTGCAGCATCTTCAATCTTATATCCAGCCTACAGAGGCCACCATCCAAGAGCTTTCCAAGGATGCTGTTGTTTCATTCAAGCTTTTTTTTTTTTGTAATGCTGTGGTAAAAGATATGTCTCCTGAGAGCCCCTGGGAAGGAGAAACTGAGCAGATTGCATGTGAAAGTTCCAATTTAACATTTCCACTTTTTGAACTTTTAGACTATTTCCTCTACAGCTTTGTGTTTTGTAGATCAGCAACATTGATAACCCCCGGGATCTTGCTAGAAATGAAGAATCTCGGGATCAAGACTAGTGATGGATACTTCATAGGCACATTAACATACTTACATTGGGGAGTATCTGATGTTTTATCCTCTTTGACTTTAGGCCCCTGTTGAGTTCAGGCTATAGTTCAAAACTTATAAGACTCATAATCCTCAGCCATACCCATCCCACAGCTACAAGAGATAGCCACAGACTATCTAAGCAGCCATGAAATCATCATGACTTTCACTTGCCTTTACATACTCTTTAGGGCCAACATATGTTGCACTGACTCACCACAGTCGTTGAAAACACTGTGTTGCTATAGCATCTAATTTCCTCAGCTACTTGGTCTCCCATCACTTTGTCCTCCGCCTGCACTTCATCTCATTCCATGATGTGGATGGTTTATAGTTCTCCATTTTCCCCAACTAAAAATAATCCATGTGACTCTTCATATATGTAAAATTTCAATCTCAAAATTCTATTGTCAAGGTCTGCTTCCTGGGCCACTGATGATATCAATGAATATATTGGTCAAGGTTCAAAAAGCAAGAAGAGGAGACTGAAAAGGGTTTAAGGAAAGGATCATTTTCAGAGGTGTTGGCAGGGTTAAGGGAAAGCAGTAAGGTATGGTGAAGCAGCCCATTGGTAAGTAGTAACATCTAACTGCTACCACTGTACATCTTAGGAGACAAGGTGAGTGAGCAGTTACTGGAACAAGATCTAATTCATAGAGGCAAGCAGACACTGCACAACTTGTTGCTGGCCATGAATGAGACATGGGAATAAATGAATGATCTCTTCTTTTTCTGATCTCGTGCTGCTGTGCAACCCATTGACCCATTCTGACAAAAACCAAGAGAGCGAGGGTTTTTTTTTTCTTTGCTTTAAACATAACTTTAAGTTTTTAATGTAATCCAATATCCAGTTCAGGGTTCAAACATCACTACCTCAATAATTTTTAACACCTAGGGATGGTTATACAATATTTCATGTATCCAACCATTCTTTTTATAATTTAATTTTCTTGTTGACATATAATTGATTTACAACGTTGTGTTAGTTTCAGGTGTACAGCAAACTAAATCAGAGATATATATATATATATATATATATATATATATATATATATATGTATATATATATATATATATATATATATATATATATATTCTTTTTCAGATTATTTTCCCTTATAGCTATAAAATAGGTCCTGTTGATTATCTATTTTATGTATAGTAATGTGTGTATGTTAGTCCCAAACCCCTAATTTATCCTTCCCCTCCTTTTCCAAAGGGGAAAGGAAGGGAAGGATAACTGTTAGGTCTGAAAAAATAAGAGTTTAAGATTAAATTATTTGAAAAACAATAAATGAATATATACCAGGTTAGGTATAGTTTATCTTACATATTCTGTTTTTACTGCTTCTATGTTTGTGGGTCTATTTCTGTTTTGTATATAAGTTCATTTGTATCAGTGTCAGTTGTTACTTCTTTTTCATTTCTAATTCTGTGGATTTGAGTCTTCTCCCTTTTCTGCTTGATAAGTCTGGCTAATAGTTTATCAATTTTGCTTATCTTCTCAAAGAACCAGCTTTTAGTTTTATTGATCTTTGCTATTGTTTCCTTCATTTCTTTTTCATTTATTTCTGATCTGATCTTTATGATTTCTTTCCTTCTGCTAACTTTGTGTTTTGTTTTTTTTTTTTGTTCTTCTTTCTCTAATTGCTTTAGATGTAAGATTAGGTTGTTTACTTAAGATTTTTCTTGTGACTTAAGGTAAGATTGTATTGCTATAAACTTCCCTCTTAGAACTGCATTTGCTGCATCCCATAGGTTTGGGGTTGTCATGTTTTCATTGTCATCTGTTTTTAGGTATTTTTTGATTTCATCTTTGACTTCTTCAGTGATCTCTTGGTTATTTACTAACATATTGTGTAGCCTCCATGTGTTTGTATTTTTTTTTTTCCTGTAATTGATATCTAGTCTCATAACGTTGTGGTCAGAAAAGATACTTGATAACGATTTCAATTTTCTTAAATTTACCAAAGCTTGATTTGTGACCCAAGATATGATCTATCCTGGAGGATGTTCCATCAGTACTTGAGAAGAAAGTGTATTCTGTTAGCTTTGGATGGAATGTCCTATAAATTTCAATTAAGTCCATCTTGTTTAATGTATCATTTAAAGCTTGTGTTTCCTTATTTTCATTTTGGATGATCTGTCCATTGGTGAAAGTGGGGTGTTAAAGTCCCCTACTATGATTGTGTTACTGTCAATTTCCCCTTTTGTGGCTGTTAGTATTTGCCTTATGTATTGAGGTGTTCCTATGTTGGGTGCATAAATGTTTACAATTGCTATTTCTTCTTCTTGGATTGATCCTTTGATCATTATGTAGTGTCCTTATTTGTCTCTTGTAATAGTCTTTGTTTTAAAGTCTATTTTGTCTGATATGAGAATTGCTACTCCAGCTTTCTTGTGATTTCCATTTGCATGGAATATCTTTTTCCATCCCCTCACTTTCAGTTTGTATATGTCCCCAGTCTAAAGTGGGTCTCTTGTAGATAGCATATATATGTGTCTTCTTTTTGTATCCATTCAGCCAGTCTATGTCTTTTGGTTGGAGCATTTAATCCATTTACATTTAAGGTAATTATTGATATATATGTTCCTATTACCATTTTCTTAATTGTTTTGGGTTTGTTATTGTAGGTCTTTTCCTTCTCTTGTGTTTCCTCCTAGAGAGTTTCCTTTAGCATTTGTTTTAAAGCTGGTTTGGTGGTGCTGAATTCTCTTAACTTTTGCTTGTCTGTAAAGGTTTTAATTTCTCTGTCAAAGCCGAATGAGATCCTTGCTGAGTAGAGTAATCTTGTTTTTAGGTTTTTCCCTTTCATCACTTTAAATATGTCCTGCCACTCCCTTCTGGCTTGCAGAGTTTCTTCTGAAGATCAGCTGCTAACCTTATGAGAATTCCCTTGTATGTTATTTGTTGTTTTTTCATTGCTGCTTTTAATATTTGTTCTTTTTATTTAATTTTTGATAGTTTGATTAATATGTGTCTTGGCATGTTTCTCCTTGGATTTATCCTGTATGGTACTCTCTGCGCTACCTGGACTTGATTGACTATTTCCTTTCCCATATTAGGAAAGTTTTCAACTATAATCTCTTCAAATATTTTCTCGGTCAGTTTCTTTTTCTCTCCTTCTTCTGGGACCCCTATACTTCGTATGTTGGTGTGTTTAATGTTGTCCCCGAGGTCTCTGAGCCTGTCCTCAATTCTTTTCATTCTTTTTTCTTTATTCTGCTCTGTGGTAGTTATTTCCACTACTTTATATTCCAGGTCACTTATCCGTTCTTCTGCCTCAGTTATTCTGCCATTGATTCCTTCTAGTTATAGTTATAGTTTCCCCTTGTTAAATGTTTCTTGTATGTTCTCCATTCTAGTTCCAAGATTTTGGATCATCTTTGCTATCATTACTCTGAATTCTTTTTCAGGTAGACTGCCTATTTCTTCTTCATTTGTTTGTTCTGGTGGGTTTTTACCTTGATCCTTCTTCTGCTGTGTGTTTCTCTGTCTTCTCATTTTGCTTAACTTACTGTTTGGGGTCTCCTTTTCACAGGCTGCAGGTTTATAGTTCCTGTAGTTTCTGGTGTCTGCCCCCAGTGGCTAAGGTTGGTTCAGTGGGTTGTGTAGGTTTCCTGGTGGAGGGGCCTAGTGCCTGTGTTCTGGTGGATGAGGCTGGACGTTGTCTTTCTGGTGGGCAGTACCACATCCAGTGATGTGTTTTGGGGTGTCTGTGACCTTATTATGATTTTAGGCATCCTTTCTGCTAATGGGTGGGTTTGTGTTCCTTTCTTGCTAGTTGTTTGGCATAGGGTGTCCAGGACTCTAGCTTGAGTGGAGCTTTGTCTTTGCATTGAGATGGAAATCTCCGGGAGAGCTTTCATCGTTTGATATTACACGGAGCAAGGAGGTCTCTGTTGGACCAGTGTCCTGACTTTGGCTATCCCACCTCAGAGACACAGGCCTGACACCCAGCCAGAGCACCAAGACGGCTGCCTCGGGCCTCACTACCCCAACCAGGCTTCAGGTGGCTCTCTATTCCATAAGGGTTAAGCTTTAAGGTTCTTTCTTGTCTTGTTTTTATGCAGGTGAAGCATAAAATAACTGAAATTAAAAAATAATAATAATCCTACTTAACATAAACTTTACTTAGATTTATTTAAGGAGCTATAATCTAGAAAAATCTAGAAACTATCATTTCTGTTGTGTTTGAAATCAACTTTTCTAAAATTAAACTAAGTAGTTTAGTACACAATGAGACAGAGAACTGGAACTTCCCAGTGGCACAGTGGTTAAGAATCCGCCTGCCAATGCAGGGAACACGGGTTCAACCCTGGTTTAGGAAGATCCCGCATGCTGCAGAGCAACAAACCTGTGTGCCACAAGTACTGAGCGTGTGCTTTAGAGCCAGTGAACCAGAACTACTGAGCCTGCATGCCACAACTACTGAAGCCCACGCACCTACAGCCCATGGTACGCAACAAGAGAAGTCACTGCAATGAGAAGCCCGTGCACCACAACCAAGAGTAGTCTCCACTCGCCACAATTAGAGAAAGCCCGCACACAGCAACGAAAACCCAATGGAGCAAAAAAAAAATAAATTATATTAATAAAATTAAAAAAAAAAAACAGAGAATAAATTCCTTAATTATGAATTTCATTCCAAATCACAAAGAAAGTCACTCTTATAGGTCAGGACCATGCACTGCTAATTGTATACAACAAAATAAGAGTAAGCAGTGGGCTTACTTTGACTATTTTACTTGTAATCCTTCCATGTCCACTGAATGTCATCCCATATAAAAATAGACATTACCAATTAAACCCTCCATAGCACAGTTGAAGGCAAGTTGAATATTTTAGTCTTTTATCTTCTCAATAGGTATCTTTATACTGAGTAGCAATTCCCCCAAGTTGGCACTGTATTTCATAGATTTTTCTTTCACCATGTGATATGATGGTTGTGTTCCTAATAAGTAGCACTGTATTGAAAATTGTGTTTAAAATGTTTCAATAAGTAAACCAAGAAAAGAACAAGAGCTAGGGACCTTCATTCTCATAATAATGTTATTTCACATTTAGTAATTCCTTTAATATGAGCATAATTTTTATTTATAGAACTAAATACTTTTCAACACACCTTTGTTGGTTAATAATGGATTTTTACTCAAAAGTAACAGCTTTTCCTTTTACAGCGTTTTAGTTTCTTTAGGTCCCATAACAGAGACATATGTATCTATTTCTATCAAGTTGATATCCATTATTACAAAAATTAAAACAAAACCACGTATATATAGTTGTTCCTACAAAGTTCATTTTACTTCTTCTAATATTAACTCCAATTGCTGTCACATTTTTATTATTTTTTGTGTCTTTCTTGTTCACCGTCAGTTCCCCAATATCTGGAAAAATACCTCAAAAATAATAAGTACTTAAATTTTTTCAATATGTTATAAAAACCCATGTTACATGAAAAATGACTGTATCACAATTCTTAAGCATTTAAAATTTATTAATTTTGCATTTATTTATAAAACTCTGCCTTCTTCTAGGAAAAATTAAGGCCATACACACACACGCACACACACACACACACACACACACACGAAAATAAATAAGAACTGAAAACATGAGGAACGGCAAAACATGAAAAAGGCAAAAAAAAAAAAGTAAGAAATAGAAAATGAAGTCAAGAATGAAGTTAAAAGACAAAAATAATTTTGTAAAACTCTCCTATTATGTTTAGGATTGAAACAAAACACATTGTCTGTAAAATTTATAACAGTAAAAATGTAAGAAAGAAGACATTATCAGCATTCACAGGATTTCTAGAATCAGCTTAATTACTCAGTATAAGCCAAGTGACTCCTGGCAACAAGATGAGAAAGACATTTCTCCTTGGGCTTTTACTGAAGCTAAATATTGCATAAATGTCTGAACAATGTCCTCATAAAATTTCTCCCAATAAATATAGCAATGAGTCATCTAGAACTATTCTTGGAAATGCCTATTCCTTAGTGCCAAGTGCATCAGGTTTTAGGTAAATTCAGCAAAATTAATTCTTCTCTTTTCAAAATAAGAAAACTCAGATATGTAGTTCCAGTCTTTTCTTATTTAATACAAGCCTACAGTTTGGAGTATTTGGACATTATAATGACATATACAAACATGTTTTTCATCTATCCTATTTCCTATTAGTAAGTTACCATAGTGCAACACACTTTCACTTTGATCTATGTAGTCACTTTATATACTCTCCAAGTGACATCAACACAAAGTATATGTCTAGTTGATTGAATGTCTTAATTCATTATATAGCATTATTTAAAAAAAAAAGTAATTAGCTAAATTTATTTTGTTTGAAAAGATTTAATCTATAGACCTACTTTTTGGCAGTACTTACCTAATACATCTAGTTGTCAACTAAGATAAGTTCTAGCTCTTAATTGTACTAATTCTTCACATACTAAATAGTGTATTTTTTCCTCAAATAAAAATTAGACTAATGCTTAAGATGTTTTAATGTGTCACAGTGCCACACAAAAGTAAAATAACTAACTCAACCCATTCAGTCTCATCTCTCATTATGCCCCATTTTTTATTCAGGGTTCAGCAAGACTAAACAAACTGTTTTCTGTTTCATAAAGCACAATGCCTTACTTTCTATCATGTATTTGTATTTGCAACTCTCTCTTCCTGCAACACAACCCCTAACACCTTCAACTTGTTAATTAATCCAACAGTTAGCTTAAACAATACCTTTTTAGGAAAACTACCCATGATCTCCTAAAGTCAGGTAAAGTGTTTCTTTTAGGTGTTATAATACAGATGACTCTTGCCCCTATTATAGTGCCTATCACATTTATATTAAATTGCCTTTTTACTTGCCAAACAATCACTTCCATTGAATATAGGAAAATGACCGTGCCTTGTTCATCATTGTATTTCCAGTTCCTGGTACACTAAATACTTCAGCGATATTAATTAAATCAACTAAAGAATGAGTTAATCAATACTCCCAATTTTACTGTGTATTGAGTTGCAAGATATTTGAAAGCCCTTACTGGTGAGTGTCTCTTTATATCAGGTGGCTTAGTTGATAAATTATTGCTATACAGAGAATCAAAGGCAAAGGAAATATCAATATTTATTATTACTTATAGATTTCTCCATAGGGTTATAAAAATGTGTCAAAATAGTCAGTGCCAGGATAGTCTTGTCTATGGTCCAGTTTGTGAGATTGCAATTTGCAGATAATAAAATGACATTCTGGGCGGGATATCTAAGAATGTAATAAGTTTATGTTTGGAGAGGGGCATAAACATTATCATATTTTAAAGATTTGAAATGACTCTGTCCCTGCCAGATATCAGATGTATGCATGTCTGATTATTTGATGAAAGAAATGCATGGTGAGGATCTGTGTTAACAATTAGAATGTTATCTCAAATAGTCGAGAAAGGGGAAATCTTGACTAGTGCCTAAAGCAGAGATTTTGCAAGCTGTTTGGAGTATTGGTTTGTGAGAAATAAACATCTCAGTTTAAAAGAAATATTTTATTTAGGTAAAGATCATTTCTAAGGCAAATCCTTAGAAAAAATTTTAGTGTGGGGCTTTACAAAGTAGGGATCAGACAGTCACTCCCTGACTCACTGAACAGTCTTAGTAGCCCCGACAGTGGGATAACCAGACTTTTAAGGCTCTTGAGGTGCTGCAATAGGAAGCACCAGCTTGAAGGATTCCTGTTTAAAAAAAAAAAAAAAAAAAAAAAAAGCTTGAACATGAATCTATTCTTGTCTTTAGAGATGATTTTAAATTGTCTATAAATACAGAGATAGAGAAACAATTCAAGTGAAATGACATTTCAAGGACACCAGCAGACTAATCCCGAAGCTAGGCTTTTCTATCATAAGCCCAGTCTCTTTAACAAGATAATGGGAGAGAAAAAAGAGAAAAGGGCAGCTGGGGATGAAAAAGGATTTGAAAAATAATAATGACATGCAATATTGACATTGTTTTGGACCTGATTTCTACAAAAAAATTGTAAGACGACATTTTCCCAACAATGTAGTTTTTTTGAATATGGATTGGATATTAGATAATTCAAAAATGTACTGTTAAATTTATTAATAACTATAGTGAAGAAGAAAACACCCATATGTTTCATTAATGGATATTTAAGTATCTAGGACTAAGATGACATGAAGGTTTAAAGTGTTTTAGCAAATATAAGAGGGGATGGGGTAAATAAAGCAAGTGTAACAAAATGATGATTAATCTATTTTTTGTGATAGAGAATATTATTTTTAAATGTCGTATTCCTTAAAATACTATGTGCATATATCATCTTTCTAAATGGTGACCACCCTTTCTTCATGCTTTGGCAACTACAGTTTTTCTTTTAATTTTTTCCTCCAGTTTTATTGAGATATAATTGTCATACAGCACTGTATAAGTTTAAGGTGTACAGCATAATGATTTGATTCACATACTTCATGAAATGATTATCACAATAAATTTAGTGAACATCCATCTCATATAGATACAAAATTAAAGATATAGAAAAACATTTCTTTATCTCCCATATTTAATTGATCATAGCGATAACATGAAGAGAAAAAAAATCATTGAACCCTAAGCAGTAACTTTTTGCGTCTCTGCAGTAACATTTCAACTCTGAAGGCATAAGGCTGGAGCACCCCAGCTGCCTGAACTGGTGTCAGGGACTCTGGGAAACAAGGATGTGCAGGAAATGGGGGCCTTGCATTGTAAATTCTTCAAATCATTCTCTTTCCACACATATGAAACACATATTCATTTTAATAAGTCTAATGGGGGCATTCAATGCTATGTTGCTTCTAATCTCTCTAACATGACAACTACAGTTTTGTGTAAATTCATGTATATCAAAGTTTATGTAATTGTCAGTCTCTCAGCCAGTGTCATTTACCAATGTGCACCAAGAGCAGTGGAGGATGCTAAATAAATTAAAAACTCACCCTCTGACTCCCGAGGTATTTTAAGATTGATGAATGTTAACAACAAACAAATAAGCAAACAAAAAACTACTCCAGGGATAAGACAAAACATATTGTGTTGACCAGTTTTCTGGACACTGTCATGGCAAAGTTTTATTTCATCTTAAAGTATTTTGTTACCATACAATCTTGTCAGTTTATACATAGGTAATAGTATTGTAGCATTATTTCTGTTAGAAGGCTTACAGAAGAGAAAATGGATAGAGGTGAATTTGAGTCACGTAATCTTTGCTTTATTTTACATTACAACAATCCCTGAAATAAAACTTTAATGTATTCATATTGTACATGATTTATATCCTCCCTCTCTTAGGTAATGTAGTTAATGTTGTCATTATGGTCATTGTAACATCCAATTCAAAAGGTTCAGAAAGGGGGCAAAATCTAACCTGTCTTCATGGGTGATTTTTTTTTTTTTTTTTTTTTAAACAAAGGCTGCTATTGCGAGTCAAATAAAATACATACCAATTGAACTGCATGAAAATTTTCTCTCAAGGAGCCAGTATGTTTCCCAATCTAGAAAGGAAACCTTTTTAAAAGAGGTTTATCTGTAATATTTCTACCGAGTGTATATTTATGATGACACTATGTTTGTAGCATATTAATTGTTAAATTACTTTGTATTGTTGGAAATATTACTCTAATCCTAATTAATGCGACTGAAAAATCCTGTTATACATAACAATTTCAGCAGATAGGTGGTTCAATTAAATTATGGATTTTAAAAAGATGGTGCAAATTTTAATGCTAATGACTGCCTGAAAATAACATTGGTGATTAAGTAAAATTTCAATGTACTCTGTTTGAAAAGAAATTCTCATTGTTATGTGTCTACTTATTCTTCAGAGAGCTACATACATGACAGTCTACATTTATAAACATTGTAAAATATGTGACAAAATTCTCAGAAAATCACTAAATTAAGAAATATTGAGAGATGTAAATATAGATATGAGAAGTTATAGATATATTCATCCAGAAATCCTGTTATTTTTTTCAGTTTATATCCAATTAAAAACCGGAATATATTAGACACTCATTTAAAATGATTAAATCTATTTTTCTGCATGGGAACAGGCTGACTGAAGTTAGATAATCATATTAGAATTGTATTAGGTAGGTTTTCCCAGTGAAAACAGCTATGTTCTCTAACTAGCAAACCAAAACAAGAAGAATTCTTTATATCTCCATGAATGGCATTAAACTGTCCAATAAATTATTAAGATTTGGTAAAGCAAAATAGGAACACCTGCTGTTCTTTCAATGAAACAGATGGTCAATAGTAAATTTTCAAATATTCATTTCCTAAATTGACAAGAAGTGTCAATTTGACATTTAGCATATGTCCTTTGTATAAAGAGATCTATACAAGTCATGAGAATGAAAACCTATTTTCACTTATTTTTAACAAAGTTAAAATTCCCAAACAGGTTTGTAAATATTAATGTACATTTTAAACATTTTGGGTGCATAAAGCTTTCAATTGATATGAATTTTCATAAATAATAATGCATTCTATTTTAAACTGACTAATGAGCTCATTGATGTTTATCATATTATACTTTATATCAGTAAAGTTGATAAACCTACCTTGACACATCATAACCACTAAACGTCCATAATTTACATTACTGTTCTATGGGTTTGGACAAATATATAATTACATGTATCCTTCATTATAATATCATACAGCATATTTTCCCTGGCCTAAAATTCCTCTGTTCTCTGCCTTCTTATTCCCCCAACCCCCAGCCCTTGGTCACTGATCTTTTTACTATCCCCATAGCTTTGCCTTTTCCAGAATGTCATATAATTGGAATCATACAGTATGTATTCTTTTCATATTAGCTTCTTTCACTAAGTAATATGCATTTACTATTCCCACACGTCTCTTCATGACTTGAGCTCATCTCTTTTTAACACTAAATAATATTCCACTGTCTGGATGTACATTTTATTTATTCATGCACTTTTTTTAACATATAAGCACATAAGATTATCATTAATTTTACTGATATTAAAGACATAATTTATATATAATAATAGAGTATTCAGTACTGTATCATAAGTTCTTTATAGCCAATTGAATATTACAGGGACTTTTGTTAATTGTTGCTGAACTCTCATATCTGTATGCAAACTATGATTGCAGTTCAACCATGATTTGACAAATGGAGTTCCATTAAAATTCACTCTTTCCCCAATAAATTTATTGTCATTAAATCTGAAATGTGATCTACTATTAAACTGTTTTTTATCCTCATATAAACTATATTTATTAAACTGAAATTTCTTTCAGTTTTAACACTACATGTGTCAAAACCTCACTCATCTTTCAATGAGGTGAGTGACTTTTGTGCTGAATTGGATAAGAGTTTTCAAGCATTGGAAGAATATTTCCTTAATGTTCTGTGCTATTCATAATGTAATGGCCACAGGCATGCTATTACACTTCTGAGTTTAACTTTAAACTTAGAAGTTTGACCTGCATTTTTTGTATTTTCTGTATCATTTTCTTAAGTTTAGACAAATAACAAAATAATAAATCAAACTCTGACCTGTAGCACTTGCTGATTTCCATGATGTAACTATTCTCATCATGGCTAAGTTCAAACCACCAGCATGAGGTCACTGAACACAGAGTTGGGAAAAAATATGTAAGGTTTCCACCACATAAATGTGATAGATATAATTTTATGTGTTATGGTTATTTGGTATTCTTTGAATTGTCTTTTTATATTTTCTTACCATTCTTACCATTGGGTTCTCTCTCTTCTTTCTCTCTTTTTTTTTTTTTTCTATTTTTCTCTCTCTCTTACTTGTAAGAACTCTTTGTATGTTATTTGTCATATCTATCATCTATCACAGGAAGGTAAACTCCATGAATACAGTAATATCATTCAGACAAATAAAAAAATAATAAATCAAACCCTGGCTTGTACCATTTGCTAAATGGATTCAGCATGGCATCCAGTAGCACCTATAGCATAAAAGGTGTTCAAATATTTGTTAAATAAATTAATGTCTTGCAAATATTTCCCCTAACTATAATTTGTCTTTTTATTTTATTTATGCTTATTATTTTTGCTATACAAAGTAGTAAATTGTATATTGTCAAATTTGTCTGCCTTTACATTTATTGGGTCTGAGTTTTCTGTCTTATTTAAGAATGTCTCTCTCTTCCCAAGGTTGATTATTCTCGTAAGTTTTTCTAAAAGTTTTATTATTTTGGTGGCATTTAAATCTGGAATCCTTCTGGAATGTATTTTTGTATATGACATGCATTTCTTCCAGATGGCCAGCCTATTGTGTCACTTCTGTAAATAAATTACTTTTCTTTACTAAATTGAAATTCTACCTTTGTGGTACATTAAGTTTCCATGTATGCTGGGCTCTATTTCTGATACTCTAATTTGTTTCATTATGCCTATCTCTGGAAAGAATAAAACACCTAGGAATAAACCTACTTAAGGAGGTAAAAGACCTGTACTTTGAAAACTATAAGACACTTACAAAAGAAATTGAAGATGACACAAACAAATGGAAAGATATAATGTTTTCTTGGGCTGGAATAATCAATATTGTTAAAACTACCATACTACACAAGGTAAGCGACAAATTCAATGAAACCCCTATCAAAATACCAATGACATTTTTAACAGAACTAGAACAAAAAAATTTTAATTTGTATGCAAACACAAAAGACCCCAAATAGCCAAAACAATCTGGAGAAAGAAAAACAGATCTGGAGGAAACACACTCTCTGACTTCAGACTATACTACAAAGCTACAGTAATCCAGACAGTATGGTACTGGTGCAAAAACAAACACATAGATCGATGGAATAAGATAGAAAGCCCAGGAATAAATGCACACACTTATGGTCAATTAATCTATGACAAAGGAGGCAAGAATATACAATGAAGAAAAGACAGTCTCTTCAATAAGTGGTGCAGGGAAAACTTGACAGCTACATGTAAACAAATGAAATTAGAACATTCTCTAACATCATATAAAAAAAAGAAAAGAGAAAACTCAAAATGAATTAAAGACCTAAATGTAACACTAGATAGAATAAAACTCCTAGAGGAAAACATAGGCAGAACGCCCTGACATAAATCACCTCAATATTTCTTTTCGGATCCATCTCCTAGAGTAATTGAAATAAAAGTAAAATTAACAAATGAGACCTAATCAAACTTAAGAGCTTTTACACAACAAAAGAAACCATAAACAAAATGAAATGAAAACCTACAGAATGGGAGAAAATATTTGCAAATGATGGGACCAATAAGGGATTAATTTCCAAAGCATACAAACAGCTCATACAGCTCCATATCAAAAAGCAAACAACCCAGTCAAAAAAGTGGGCAGAAGACCTAGATGGATATCCATTCACTTTTTGAAGGACATTTTGGTTGCTTTCCAGTTTTGCTAATTATGAATAGAGCTGCTATAAATTTTCTTGTGCAGGTTTTTGTGAGGACATAAGTTTTCAATTTTTGGGGGGAGGGGTAAATACCAAAAGGTGTGATTGCTGGATCATATAGTAAGAATATATTTAGTTTTTTAAGAAACCGCCAAACAGACTTCCAAAGTGTCTGTACCATTTTGTATTTCCACTGGTAATTAATGAGAATACTTGTTTCTCCATATCTGTGGCAGCATTTGGTGTTGTCAGTATTCCAGATATTGGTCATTCTAATTCTTGTGTAGTGGTTTCTCATTGTTGTTTTCATTTGCATTTCCCTGACAACATATGATGTGGAACACTATTTTTCTTTATGTAGGTGAATTTAAGTCATTTACTTTACTGACATGACTGACATTTGGCCTTACTTCTGAGTTCTGAGAAAATGAGTATATAGATTTCAGTCACGTCTATTATTAAATCTGATTATACTTTATTACTTATTAGATTGGTAGACTTTAACACATGTTCAAAATCCAAGTTTCAATTTTCCCATACGTAAAATAGTGAAAATCACATTACTTCCTTCACAGGGCTAGTATGGGACGAAAATGAAACTAAATGTATAAAAAATTAATAGAGCACATGCTAAAAATACTATAAGGTGCAATATTTGTTATTATTGTTATTTGGAGACGTAATTGGTGACAAAGTGTAAAAACATGATCAGAATCCATATCTTTACATGCTCAACAGTTGATAATGGGTGTGTATGTATTTAATCTAGTTTAGTATGTGTATATACAAATAATAACAATCAGTGTAAGACAATCTATGTATTCTAAAACGTTATGGTCTAAAGCATAATAATCTAGCATTTAAAATAAATATACCAACAATATACTGGTTTTCAGGATATAGAGAGCATATTACATATGTTTGTCAAATTTTGACTCATTTATAAACAGATTATTTTAGGCTTTACCCTCTCATATAGTTAAATTTTACTCATTTCCCTTAACTCAACATTTTATAATATTAGCAGACTTGCTATCTATTATATCTTTATTAGTAAGAGAAAGTCACTGCAATCCATTAAAAACACATCAATGCATTCATTGCTGGTCTTTGAATGCAGTCGTACCTGAATTGAGCTTAACTAAATAAACAATATTTAATAAGTGTGGTAGGATGTGGGAAGGGGGTGAATTCTAACTTTTTTTAACATAGTTTTTATATTATTTGTCAATGAAGAACAATTTCTGGAAAGCATGAAAAGCAGTTAATTTCTTATTCCTCAGCCCTCCTATGAAATTCTCTCATGAGTAGCAGGGCAGTTCATTCTGACATCAAAGGGGAGATCAAAGGAAAGATCAAATGAGAACCTTTTGATGGAGTTGGGAAAATGTCTTCACCCTGTGAACACTAGTAATACCATAAGAAAATTATAATGGGCTCTGTGCTTCATTTGAAATACAAAAGGTGTTAAATCTTTGCCCCAGCTTCAGCCACTCTCTATCTGGGGATAGCATGGCATGACCTGTAAGCAGCCCTGTGTCTATTAGTAGAAAATCAGTTATTGTTCATAAACACAGTGTTTGACTCCACAGTAACATACATGAATGAGGTATTACTCATGAAGAAAAGTGGGAGTTTTTCTCCTTCTAAAAATAAATCTAGGATACTTCCAGTTTCAGCTCCAAAATGTAAAAATCTTGGAAGCTGTCCTTAAAATAAAACAAACAAAACAACAACAACAACAAAAACTAGACAAACTGAAAAGCAATGATTTCTTGCACCCATCAAAAGACTGAATTCACAGGACAGATGACACCCTGAATTCTGGAGATGTAGGCACATCCAGATAGATACAACGTCAGAGATCTACATATGTGGGGGAGTAACTGCTGAGCATAGAACAGTATGAGATTGATAACTCCTAAGGACTAAAGTCTTAGGCAGGTATACTCACTTTCATGGGCTTTTCCTCCAGTAGCACCAGCAGGTTCCCCCTTTAAGGATCTGAGAAAGACCCCTGCATTGCTCTGGTGAAGAGAGGGGAAATATAACCTTTGTGAAATAAGACTAGAGCCTTCAGCATTTAAAACCAAAAGGTCTATTATCCAGAGGAAAGGACTTTGACAGAGTGCAATTCTAAAATCATATCCCAACTGGAAGAAGGGAATATCTCCCATTCTAGTTTCCTCCAGTCTTCTTGTGACACCTAAGGGGAAAAGCAAAACAACACAAAACAAAAAACATAGTCAAGAGGAATCAGGACTACAAAAATAAGACTGCAGTTGCTGTAGCCAGGTAAGGAAGTAGTGGTGGTCAGGAGGAAGTATAACCAAAGGGAAACATTTGAGAAGTTCACAGCCCTGAGACTGGACCACTAAAGTGGGGAGATTTAATTGGAAGATTAGAGAATGCTCTCTCTCTCTCACACATCTTACTACAACATCAAAAGATATCCAGGATAACAGCTATGGATTACAACTCTAGGGGCTACAAGGTACAGATTCTAGAAGGATACCAAAAAAAAAAAAAAAAAAAAAAAAAGAGAGAGAGAGGAACTGAAAGACTCTGGTACCTGTAGCTACAACAAAATCACAGCACAATTTCTACCCAGATTAACATAAATCTCCACACTAAAGCCCTATTTACCTGAGTTTCTATTACTCAATTCAACATGTCAAGCTTTCAAAAAAAAAAAATTACAAGGCATGCAAAGAGAGAAAACAATCATCAGATTCAGTCTGAGATTTGACAGAGTGTTGTAATTATAGACAGGGATTTTAAATGAACTATGATATACATTAAAGGCTATAATGGGAAAATTAGACAGTATGCAATAACAGATGGGTAAAGTAAACTGAGAGATGGAAACTCTAAGAAAGAGTCAAAAGAAAATGCTAGAAATAAAAACCATAATATCATAAATGAAGAATGTCTTCAACAGGCTCATGAAAAATAGTTTGATACAAAAATAGTTCAATAGAAACTCAAACTTTAATGCAAAGTTTTTTTATTTTTAAATTTAAGAGAAAAATATGCAAGGACTGTGAGACAGTATCAAAAGGTGTAGCAAACACTATTTGAATGTCAGATAAAAAAGAAAGAGAAAACCACAAGGAAGAAATATGTTAATAATAATGTCTGAGAACTACCCACATTTAGTAACAGACATCAAACCACAGATTCAAGAAGCCCAGAGAACACCAAGCACCATAAATTCCCGAAAACAAAACATCAAGACAGATCATATTCAAACTGTAGAAAATAATGCACAAACATGAAATCTTAAAGAAAGTCACCTTAGAGGGAAAAAGAAAAGCATACCTATCCAGGAACAAGAACAAAAATTAGAGTAGACTTATTCTTTTCAAAAGCTCTACAAAGAAAAAGAGAGTGAAGTTAAACCTTAAAGTACTGAAAGGAAAAAAAAAAAAAAAGAAAGAAAGAATATACCAACATAAAATTCTAAATTCAGTAAAATCATCCTTTGTAAATTAAGAAGTAAAAAAGATTTTCACAGACAAAAACTAAGTAAAATGTTTCTCATACACAATCAAGAGATGTTAAAAATTTTTCTTCAGGCAAAAGAACAATGAAATAGATCAAAAATGTGGGACTACATAAGGAAAGAATGTTAGTGAAGGAATAAATTAAAGTAAAATAAAATATTTTATTTATCTTATTCTTAATCTGAAAGATAATTGCCTAATTTCATATTAATAGCTATTTATAGTGTGATATTATAAAAATAAGTGAAACAAATGATAGCAATGTCACAGGCACAAGAAAGAGGATTGGGAATATTTTGCTATAAGGAACCTATACTGCATGTGAAGCTATGTCATATTATTTGAAGGTAAAATTACATAATTTACCATATATATTTTGAATATTAGAATAAATAGCCACTAATTTTCAACACTGTAGATGGGGAAAAAACATGTTTATGGAAACATAAAATGTGCAGTTAAAAGTAGAGATGCCCCACCCCCAAAAAAATGAGTGGGAAAAAGAAACTAACAACAAATGCAATGAATAGAAAACAGTTACAAAGAGGATAAATATTAATCCAGCTATGACAATAGTCATTTTCAATGTGAATGGCCAAAATATACCAAATAACAACAGAGACTGTCAGAATGGATTAAAAAAGAAAAGAGTCAATTTTACATTGTGTATAACAAAAGCACTTTATAAGGGCTCAAATAGGTTAAAAGAAAACAGATGGAGAGTGATGTACCTTGCTAACACTATTCAGAAGAAAGCTGGGGTTTCAGATTTTTAATTTCAGAAAAACAGACTTCAGAACAGGAAAGATTATCAGAGATAAGGACAGGTAATATCATTCTTCAAGAAGACATAACAATCCTAAATGTGTATGCAACTAACAATATAATGTGAAAATGCATGAGAACAGCATTGCTCTAATACTTAAATAATATAAAGATGAAAACGACATCACAAGAAAGGAAACAACACATCATAATTTTTCATTAACATAGAAACCAAAATCCATACCAAATTGAATCCAGCAGTATATATAAAGAATAGTATGTTACAGCCAAGTGGATTTCATTTCAAGAAACAATGTTGGAGGAGCTTCAAGATGGCGGAAGCCTAAGACGTGAAAATCATCTTCCTCCCCAGAAATACATCAGAACTACATCTACATGTGAAACAACTACTACAGAACGCCTACTGAATGCTGGCAGAAGACCTCAGACCTCCCAAAGGGCAAGAAACTCCCCACGTACCTGGGTAGGGTAAAAGAAAAAAGAAACAACAAGAGACAAAAGAATAGGGATGGGACCTGCACCAGTGGGAGGGAGCTATGAAGGAGGAAATGTTTCCACACACTAGGAAGCCCCTTCACGGGCGGAGACTGCACGTTGTGGAGGGGGGAAGCTTCAGAGCCACGGAGGAGAGCACAGCAACAGGGGTGTGGAGGGCAAAGAGGAGAGATTCCTGCACAGAGGATTGGTGCCGACCAGCACTCACCAGACCGAGAGGCTTGTCTGCTCACCCACCGGGGCAGGCGGGGGCTGGGAGCTGAGGCTCCTGCTTCGGTCGTATTCTATGGAGAGGACTGGGGTTGGCTGCGTGAACACAGCCTGAAGGGTGCTAGTGTGACACAGCTAGCCAGGAGGGAATCCGGGAAAAAATATGGAGTTGCTGAAGAGACAAGAGACTTTTTCTTGCCTCTTTGTTTCCTGGTGCGCTAGGAGAGGGGATTAAGAGCGCTGCTTAAAGAAGCTCCAGAGACCAGCAGGCCGTGGCTATCAGGGCAGACCCCAGAAACGGGCATGAGATGCTAAGGCGGCTGTTGCTGCAGCTACTGAGAAGCCTGTGAGCAAACACAGGTCACTATCCACACCTCCCTTCCCGGGAGCCTGTTCAGCCCACCACTGCCAGGGTCCTGTGATCCAGGGACAACTTCCCCGGGAGAATGCACGGCACACCTCAGGCTGGTGCAACGTCACGCTGGCCTCTGCTACTGCAGGCTCACCCCACATCCATACCCCTCCCTCCTCCCGGCCTGACTGAGCCAGAGCCCCTGAATCAGCTGATCTTTTAACCCCGTCCTGTCTGAGTGAAGAACAGACGCCCTCAGGCGACCTACACACAGAGGCAGGACCAGATCCAAAGCTGAACCCTGGGAGCTGTGCGAACAAAGAAGAGAAAGGGAAATTTCTCCCAGCAGCCTCAGGAGCAGCGGATTAAATCTCCCCAATCAACTTGATGTACGCTGCATCTGTGGAATACCTGAATAGAGAGTGAATCATTCCAAATTGAGGAGGTAGACTTTTGGATCAATGATAATTTTTTTTTTCCCTTTTTCTCTTTTTGTGAATTTGTATGTGTATGTTTCTGTGTGTGATTTTGTCTGTATAGGTTTGTTTTTATCATTTGTCCTGGGGTTCTTTCTATCCTTTTTTCTTTCTTTTTTTTTTTTTTTTCTTATTACTTAAATTTTTTTTCTTAATTGTTGTTTTAATAACTTTATTTTATTTTATCTTCTTCTTTCTTTCTTTCTTTTTTTTCTCCCTTTTATTCTGAGCCGTGTGGAGGAGAGGCTCTTGGTTCTCTAGCCAGGCATCAGGGCAGTGCCACTGAGGTGGGAGAGCCAAGTTCAGGACACTGGTCCACAAGAGACCTCCCAGCTCCACATAATATCAAATGGCGAAAATCTCCCAGAGATCTCCATCTCAACGCCAAGACCCATCTCCACTTAACGACCAGCAATCTACAGTGCAGGACACCCTGTGCCAAAAACTAGCAAGACAGGAACACAACCCCATCTATTAGCACAGAGACTACCTAAAATCATAATAAGGCCACAGACACCCCAAAACACACCACCATATGTTGACCTGCCCACCAGAAAGACAAGATCCAGGCTCATCCACCAGAACAAAGGCACTAGTCCCCTCCACCAGGAAGCCTACACAACCCACTGAACCAGCCTTAGCCACTGGGGACAGACACCAAAAACAATGGAAACTACGAACCTGCAGCCTGCAAAAAGGAGACCTCAAACACAGTAAGTAAAGCAAAGTGAGAAGACAGAGAAGCACACAGCAGACGAAGGAGCAAGACAAAAACCCACCAGACCTAACAAATGAAGAGAAAATAGGCAGTCTACCTGAAAAACAATTCAGAATAATGATAGTAAAGATGATACAAAATCTTGGAAATAGAGTGGAGAAAATACAAGGAAACTTTAAAAAGGACCTTGAAGAACTAAAAAGCAAACAAAGAGTGATGAACAACAGAATAAATGAATTTAAAAATTCCCTAGAAGGGATCAATAGCAGAATAACTGAGGCAGAAGAACGGATAAGTGACGTGGAAGATAAAATAGTGGAAATAACTGCTGCAGAACAGAATAAAGAAAAAAGAATGAAAAGAATTGAGGACAGTCTCAGAGACCTCTGGGACAACATTAAATCCAACGACATTCAAATTATAGGGGTCCCAGAAGAAGAAGAGAAAAAGAAAGGGACTGAGAAAATATTTGAAGAGATTATAGTTGAAAGCTTCCCTAATATTGGAAAGGCAATAGTTAATCAAATCCAGGAAGCACAGATAGTCCCATACAGGAAAATCTAAGGAGAAACATGCCAAGTCACATATTAATCAAACTATCAAAAATTAAATACAAAGAACAAATATTAAAAAAGGCAAGGGAAAAACAACAAATAACACATAAGGGATTCCCCATACAGTTAACAGCTGATCTTTCAGCAGAAACTGCAAGCCAGAAGGGAGTGGCAGGACATATTTAAAGTGATGAAGGAGAAAAACCTACAACCAACATTACTATAACCAGCACGGAGCTCATTCAGATTTGACGGAGAAATTAAAAGCTTTACAGACAAGCAAAAACTACGAGAATTCAGCACCACCAATCCAGCTTTACAACAAATGCTAAAGGAACTTCTCTACACAGGAAACACAAGAGAAGGAAAAGACCTACAAAAACAAACCAAAAACAATTAAAAAAACGGTAATAGGAACATACGTATCGATAATTACCTTAAATGTAAATGGATTAGATGCTCCAACGAAAAGACACAGAGTGGCTGAATGGATACAAAAACAAGACCCGTATATATGCTGTCTACAAGACACCCACTTCAGACCTAGGGACACATACAGACTGAAAGTGAGGGGATGGAACAAGATATGCCATGCAAATGGAAATCACAAGAAAGCAGGAACAGCAATTCTCATATCAGACAAAGTGACTTTAAAACAAAGACTATTACAAGAGACAAAGAAGGACACTACATAATGATCAAGGGATCAATCCAAGAAGAAGATACAACAATTGCAAATATTTATGCACCCAACATAAGAGCATCTCAACACATAAGACAAATACGAACAGCCACAAAAGGGGAAATCAACACTAACACAATCATAGTAGGGGACTTTAACACCCCACTTTCACCAATGGACAGATCATCGAAAATGAAAATAAATAAGGAAACACAAGCTTTAAAAGATACATTAAAAAAGATGGACTTAATTGATATTTTTAGGACATTCCATCCAAAAACAAAAGAATACACATTCTTCTCAAGTGCTGATGGAACATTCTCCAGTATAGATCATATCTTGGGTCAAATATCAAGCCTTGGTAAATTTAAGAAAATTGAAATCATATCAAGTAACTTTTCTGACCACAACACTATGACATTAGATATCAATTACAGGAAAAAATCTGTAAAAGATACAAACACATGGGGGCTAAACAATACACTAATTAATAACCAAGAGATCACTGAAGAAATCGAAGAGGAAATCAAAAAATACCTAGAAACAAATGACAATGAAAACACGATGACCCAAAACCTATGGGATCCAGCAAAAGAAATTCTAAGAAGGAAGTTTATAGCAATACAATCTTACCTCAAGAAACAAGAAACATCTCAAATAAACTACCTAACCTTACAACTAAAGCAATTAGAGAAAGAAGAACAAAAAACCCCAAAGTTAGCAGAAGGAAAGAAATCATAAATATCAGATCAGAAATAAATGAAAAATAAATGAAGAAAACAATAGCAAAGATCAATAAAACTAAAAGCTGCTTCTGTGAGAAGGTAAACAAAACTGATCAACCATTAGCCAGACTCATCAAGAAAAAGAGGGAGAGGACTCAAATCAATAGAATTAGAAATGGAAAAAGAGAAGTTACAACTGACACTGCATAAATACAAAGGATCATGAGACATTACTACAAGCAACTATATGCCAATAAAATGGACAACCTGGAAGAAATGGGCAAATTCTTAGAAATGCACAACCTTCCGAGACTGAACCAGGAAGAAATAGAAAATATGAACAGACCAATCACAAGCATTGAAATTGAGACTGTGATTAAAAATCTTCCAACAAACAAAAGCCCATGACCAGATGGCTTCACAGGCGAATTCTATCAAATATTTAGAGAAGACCTAACACTTATCCTTCTCAAACTCTTCCACAATATAGCAGAGTAAGAAACACTCCCAAACTCGTTCTACGAGGCCACCATCACCCTGATACCAAAACCAGACAAAGATGTCACAAAGAAAGAAAACTGCAGGCCAATATCTCTGATGAACATAGATGCAAAAATCCTCAAAAAATACTAGCAAACAGAATCCAACAGCGCATTAAAAGGATCATACACTATTATCAATGGGGTTTATCCCAGGAATGCAAGGATTCTTCAATATATGCAAATCAATCAATGTGATACACCATATTAACAAATTGAAGGAGAAAAACCATATGATCATCTCAATAGATGCAGAGAAAGCTTTTGACAAAATTCAACACCCTTTTATGATAAAACCCTCCAGAAAGTGGGCATAGAGGGAACTTTCCTCAACATAATAAAGGCCATATATGATAAACCCACAGCCAACATTGTCCTCAATGGTGAAAAACTGAAACCATTTCCACTAAGATCAGGAACAAGACAAGGTTGCCCACTCTCACCACTATTATTTTATTTTTTTTAAACATCTTTATTGAAGTATAATTGCCTTACAATGGTGTGTTAGCTTCTGCTTTATAACAAAGTGAATCAGTTATACATATACATTATGTTCCCATTTCTCTTCCCTCTTGCATCTCCCTCCCTCCCACCCTCCCCATCCCACCCCTCTAGGTGGTCACAAAGCACCGAGCTGATCTCCCTGTGCTATGCGGCTGCTTCCCACTAGTTATCTATTTTACATTTGGTAGTGTATATATGTCCATGACACTCTCTTACCCTGTCACATCTCACCCCACCCCCTCCCCATATCCTCAAGTCCATTCTCTAGTAGGTCTGTGTCTTTATTCCCGTCTTGCCACTAGGTTCTTCATGGCCTTTTTTTTTTTTTTTTTTCCTTAGATTCCGTATATATGTGTTAGCATACTGTATTTGTTTTTCTCTTTCTGACTTACTTCACTCTGTATGACAGACTCTAACTCCATCCACCTCATTACAAATACCTCCATTTCATTTCTTTTTATGGCTGAGTAATATTCCATTGTATATATGTGCCACATCTTCTTTATCCATTCATCTGTCGATGGACATTTAGGTTGCTTCCATGTCCTGGCTATTGTAAATAGAGCTGCAATGAACATTTTGGTACATGACTCTTTTTGACCTATGGTTTTCTCAGGGTATATGCCCAGTATTGGGATTGCTGGGTCGTATGGTAGTTCTATTTGTAGTTTTTTAAGGAACCTCCATACTGTTCTCCATAGTGGCTGTATCAATTTACATTCCCACCAACAGTGCAAGAGTGTTCCCTTTCCTCCACACCCTCTCCAGCATTTATTGTTTCTAGATTTTTTGATGATGGCCATTCTGACCGGTGTGAGATGATATCTCATTGTAGTTTTGATTTTCATTTCTCTAATGATTAATGATGTTGAGCATTCTTTCATGTGTCTGTAGGCCACCTGTACATCTTCTTTGGAGAAATGTCTATTTAGGTCTTCTGCCCATTTTTGGATTGGGTTGTTGGTTTTTTTGTTATTGAGCTGCATGAGCTGCTTGTAAATCTTGGAGATTAATCCTTTGTCAGTTGCTTCATTTGCAAATATTTTCTCCCATTCTGATGGTTGTCTTTTGGTCTTGTTTATGGTTTCCTTTGCTGTGCAAAAGCTTTTAAGTTTCATTAGGTCCCATTTGTTTATTTGTGTTCTTATTTCCATTTCTCTGGGAGCTGGGTCAAAAAGAATCTTGCTGTGATGTATGTCATAGAGTGTTCTGCCTATGTTTTCCTCTAAGAGTTTGATAGTGTCTGGCCTTACACTTAGGTCTTTAATCCATTTTGAGTTTATTTTTGTGCATGGTGTCAGGGAGTGTTCTAATTTCATACTTTTACATGTACCTGTCCAATTTTCCCAGCACCACTTATTGAAGAGGCTGTCTTTTCTCCACTGTATATTCTTGCCTCCTTTATCAAAGATAAGGTGACCATATGTGTGTGGGTTTATCTCTGGGCTTTCTATCCTGTTCCATTGATCTATATTTCTGTTTTTGTGCCAGTACCAAACTGTCTTGATTACTGAAGCTTTGTAATATAGTCTGAAGTCAGGAAGCCTGATTTCCCCAGCTCCATTTTTCGTTCTCAAGATTGCTTTGACTATTCGGGGTCTTTTGTGTTTCCATACAAATTGTGAAATTTTTTGGTCTAGTTCTGTGAAAAATGACAGTGGTAGTTTGATAGGGATTGCATTGAATCTGTAGATCGCTTTGGGTAGTAGAGTCATTTTCACAATGTTGATTCTTCCAATCCAGGAACATGGTATATCTCTCCATCTATTTGTATCATCTTTAATTTCTTTCATCAGTGTCTTATAATTTTCTGCATACAGGTCTTTTGTCTCCTTAGGTAGGTTTATTCCTAGATATTTTATTCTTTTTGTTGCAATGGTAAATGGGAGTGTTTTCTTAATTTCACTTTCAGATTTTTCGTCATTAGTGTCTCACCACTATTATTCAACATAGTTTTGGAAGTGTTAGCCACAGCAATCAGAGAAGAAAAAGAAATAAAAGGAATCCAAATCGGAAAAGAAGAAGTAAAGCTGTCACTGTTTGCAGATGACATGATACTATACATAGAGAATCCTAAAGATGCTCCCAGAAAACTACTAGAGCTAATCAATGAATTTGGTAAAGTAGCAGGATACAAAATTAATGCACAGAAATCTCTTGCATTCCTATTCACTAATGATGAAAAACCTGAAAGTGAAATTAAGAAAACACTCCCATTTACCATTGCAACAAAAAGAATAAAATATCTAGGAATAAACCTACCTAAGGAGACAAAAGATCTGTATGCAGAAAACTATAAGAAACTGATGAAGGAAATTCAGAATGATACAAATAGATGGAGAGATATACCATGTTCTTGGATTGGAGAATCAACATTGTGAAAATGACTGTACTACCCATAGCAATCTACATATTCAATGCAATCCCTATCAAACTACCAATGGCATTTTTCACAGAACTAGAAGTAAAAAATTCACAATTTGTATGGAAACACAAAAGACACTGAATAGCCAAAGCAATCTTTAGAAAGAAAAACAAACGGAGCTGGAGGACTCAGACTCCCTGACTGCAGACTATACTACAAAGCTACGGTAATATAGACAGTATGGTACTGGCCCAGAAAGAGAAATATAGATCAATGGAAGAGGATAGAAAGCCGAGAGGTAAACCCACGCACATATGGTCACCTTATCTTTGATAAAGGAGGCAAGAATATACAGTGGAGAAAAGACAGCCTCTTCAATAATGGTGCTGGGAAAACTGGACAGTTACCTGTAAAAGAATGAAATTAGAACACTTGCTAACACCATACACAAAAATAAACTCAAAATGGGTTAAAGACCTAAATGTAAGGCCAGAGATCATCAAACTCTTAGAGGAAAACATAGGCAGAACACTCTATGACATAAATCACAGCAAGATCCTTTTTGACCCAGCTCCTAGAGAAATGGAAATAAAAACACAAATAAACAAATGGGACCTAATGAAACTTAAAAGCTTTTACACAGCAAAGGAAACCATAAACAAGACAAAAAGACAACCCTCAGAATGGGAAAAAATATTTCCAAAGAAAAAACTGACAAAAGGTTAATCTCCAAAACATACAAGCAACTCACGCAGCAAAAAAACAAACAACCCAATCCAAAAATCGGACGAAGACCTAAATAGACATTTCTCCAAAGAAGATATACAGATTGCCACCAGACACATGAAAGAATGCTCAACATCATTAATCATTAGAGTAATGCAAATCAAAACTGCAATGAGATATCATCTCACACCAGTCAGAATGGCCATCATCAAATAATCTACAAACAATAAATGTTGGAGAGGGTGTGGAGAAAAGGGAACCCTCCTGCACTCTGGTGGGAATGTAAATTGATACATCCACTATTGAGAACAGTTTGGAGGTTCCTTAGAAAACTAAAAATAGAACCCCCTTACGACCCAGCAATCCCACTACTGGGCATATACCCTGAGAAAATCATAATTGAAAAAGAGTCATGTACCAAAATATTCATTGCAGCTCTATTTACAATAGCCAGGACATGGAAGCAACCTAAGTGTCCATCAACAGATGAATGGATAAAGAAGATGTGGCACATATATACAATGGAATATTACTCAGCCATAAAAAGGAATGAAACTGAGTTATTTGTAGTGAGGTGGATGGACCTGGAGACTGTCATACAGAGTGAAGAAAGTTCAGAAAGAGAAAAACAAATACCAGATACTAACACATATATATAGAATCTAAAAAAAAAGAAAAAAAGAAAAGAAATTGGTCTGAAGAACCAGGGGCAAGATGGGAATAAAATGCAGACCTACTAGAGAATCGACTTGAGGATACGCAGAGGGGGAAGGGTAACCTGGAACAATGTGTGAGAGTGCCATGGACATATGTATACTACCAAACGTAAAATTGATAGCTAGTGGAAAGCAGCCTCATAGCATAGGGAGATCAGCTCGGTGCTTTGTGACCACCTAGAGAGGTGGGATAGGGAGGGTGGGAGGGAGGGAGATGCAAGAGGGAAGAGATATGGGGACATATGTATATATATAACTGATTCACTTTGTTATAAAGCAGAAACTAATACACCATTGTAAAGCAGTTATACTCCAATAAAGATGTTAAAAAATAAAAATTAAAAAAAATGAAACAATGTTGGCTCAACAACAATTAATGTAATTCATCATTTCAGGAGAATATATACGGAAAAATATGATCATATCAATAGCTGCAGAAAAGCAGTTGACAAAACTCAATACCCCTGCATGATAAAACCTTGCAGATTTAGAATTAGAAGAGAATTCCCTTAATCTACTAAAGTGAGCTTCCGAAAACCTGTGCCTAACATTGTACTTACTGGTGAGAGATTGAATTCGTTTTCTGCAACATCAGGAAAAATGCAAGTATGTCCTCTCTCATCGCTCCTATTCAACATCACACTGGAAATCCTAGCTAGTGCAAAAAGACAAGGAAAATACATAAAAGTTATACAAATTGGAAATTAAAGAAATAAAATTGGCTTTATTCATTATCGCAGTACTAACTATATTGAAATACCCTGAAAATCTAAAACAAAAAGAATCTCCTTAAGTGTGGGCTGTACATAGTGAATTCCTTCCAAATAGTACAGTATCGAAATGGGAGGGGTAACTTTAGAGTGGAGAAACATGACAAACTCTACCTTAGCCAAGAGCTCAAGGTCAACATCAAGAGTGATAAGTCATGTTGGTAGCATGCACCTTTAATAATATATGAGGAAAATGACATTTTATCTCTATGATCTTCCTCCCCTAAACATATAACCTTAGTTTAATCAGAGAAAAACATCAGTCAAACCACAAACCATGGGCATTATATTGTAGAAAGCACCTGACCAATTCTCTTTAAAACTGTCAAAGTCATCAGAAACAAGAAAAGTCTCAGAAATTGTCACATTCTATAGGAGCCTAAGAAGACATGATGACTGTAATGTGGTATCTCGAACGAAATATTGAAATAGATAAATGACAACATAAAATCTAAGGGAATCTGAATAAAGTATGTAGTTTAGTTAATAAAGTATCAATATTGGTTCAATATTTGTGACAAATGTACCATACGAATGTAAGATTCTAATATTTGGCACAATTAAGATGGAAGTATAAGGGATTTTTCCATAATATCTTACCAACTTTTCTGTACATCTAAAACAATTCTAAAATTTAAAGTTTGTTAAGCAATTTCAATGAACAAAAAAAAAAATCTAGAGAAGACTATTGTTCTACAAAATCCACAGGAAAACAAATGACCTACAAGAATACTTGGATTTTCTGAGACTCTATTTAATCATTTATTCCAATGGCATTTATGAATAAATAGTATGATCCAGGAAATGTATAAAATTTCTGGGGATGTAACATTAAAAATCACATAATCCCTTTCCTTAGGGAAATAAAATCTAGTTGGGGCACAAAAAATAAGAATATAAGATCATCTATCCTATCTTTGAAGGGTGAGGAAATATTTCCAGAGGAAGAAACTTATGTGCTGATATTTACCTAGTATGCAAGAGTTAACCAAGGTAAAAGGGTGAAATAGTTGTGATCCAGGGACCTCAGTGGGAGGACTGTCCAAACTAAGGACATGACACACTTATGAACATTCTACTTACTGCCCCCTTCCATTTCATTGAAGTTTTCTGTTTCTGGATCTAAAAGTAACTCAGGCTACCTAGCAACCTTCATCTCTTCCCTCCTCTTCTTTCTGAATTTGTCTTCCTTGTCTTTCTCACCTTCTCTTTGTTTCCTTCCCTGTTCTATTCAGATTCTTCCTCATCTTCTCTTTCTTCTCCCCAGCCTCCTACTTTTTTCTTCATTCTTCTGTTTCTTAATGTTCTTTGTTCTTAGGACCCACCTGAGGAAAACCCAGAATTTCACCGATTGTTATTTTTGTCAGCACCTTCAATTGGATTAGAGAGAAGCATTTTGACCTCCACTGGTCTCCTACTAAACCAGCCTCAGTCTTTCCTCTCGCTGAGTATGAGGATGAATACAAAGCACTACAGACTACAAGAACACAAATATGAATAGAAGGGTAAAGTGACATGTAAAATAAGACTCATCCTAAAGTGGGCAAACATGGTTATAAAAAGATTTTGTTCTTAATTGAGGTATTTATTCTACCCCTGCCACTCTATTAAGGAGTTGCATAATGAAATTTCACTACTGCCTTTTTATAATTGCAGTTATCCTTCCTGTGCCTAAACTACTCCCTTGCTGTAAATTAGACATTTTTGGAAGATGTTTTCACTCGTTCTATTCTCCAGATTCCTATTTAGCACACTGGTGGTCATCACACTATCTTCAAAAACAATTATTTAATCAGAGCATAATACAATTTGTTACTTCCTTATATTAAATAAGCTGATACCCTGATGATCATTATGATTCAAAAACAACTTCCAAAAGCTTAATTTACAGCAGTGTCTAGTTAAAGCTCTGCGAGGATCTGGTTCTTCAGCTAGTATTTTTGTGCTACATGTTCAATGAAAGATGGATCTCCCTATGTGTTGTTTACACTAGGAAATGATTTGTCCATTAACCACAGAGATGTGCAGAAATATCATTATTTGTTCCAAGAACGGTTTGGATCTCTGAGAGAACATACTATTCATGTTTATTGCACAGTTTCACCTTCTGGATAATTTAATATTCAAGCAGTGTAAGCCTAAATAGCTCAGCACAGCTGGTGTGGTGTCTTGTTATTTCTCTTTTCCTCTTATCTGTGGAATGTTAATAATTGGGAGCCTAAAAACGGTATGGTAAATGAATGAAATTATTCAAGGAATTCACATATCTGGCATATAGTCCGTGAGAAGCTTAAATCAATTTTCTTAAACTGTCAGCCATGATGTATATCTAAATGGAGTGCTGGAATTTAGTCAGATTCATTGCTTATTGTTTGCCTCTGCCATTATGAAATATGAAAGTTGGTAGGTTTCTTTAGTGTTTTTTTCTTTTCAGTTGCATGTCCCTAGCAAGTTCTGAATGTTTTTCTATTTAATCATAAAAATAATATTCTCTCTTTCTTTTAAAGAAATACACATTTTGAAAAAAGTTTTACTCTTTTGGGTGGAGAAAAGAGCAAGTTACATCAAATTGCACCATTCTATCTTAACATCTGAACCTGAGGAATATGCTTTTTCATTTGATTGAATTAAATGCAATGTCTATGCAGTTTCAGATTCCAAAGATGAATGTCAGAACATAAGCTTTCCTTGTATTTACGCTGTACAGTGACTTGTTTAGATTGCTATTCTCTTTTTAATCCAGCTGCTTTTTTGTGTGATAAAGAATTAAACCTTTCAGTTTTATCCATACCGATTTGTCTACAAAAAATATTGAATACATTGTGGAAAATGGAAAGATCTTTTACTGAATAAATCTCATTCAAGGTTAATACTGGATATTTCTAGTAACTGCTTTCTAATTCTAAAATAAAGATGTCTATTAGAATATAGTTTCTGAAGACTACACGTTTTTATTAAAGTGCTTACATTTGACCCTTGAGAATTTTCTTGAGCTGTATATGAAAACTAGGACATAGTTCATTTTTGTTGTCTACAGCAATAGTATTTCTTTGGATAATTGTTATTTGGGGTCATTTTAATTTAAATTTTAGATAAGCAAATTAGCATAATTTTGAAGATGTGGCACATCTTCTCATCATATTCTTATCCTCACACTGAAAATGACTCCATCCAGTCAGTCCATTGGGATATTAATTCAAGTAGTTGAAACATAGCATCTTAGAATGACATTATTTCATGGGCATGCATCCAAATGGAATCTTAGACAAAGATAATCTGTGATTTAACTTTCTCCTTCAGTTCTGGACCATACAAGCAAAGCCTGCATCACTCAAAGGACAAGGCTCCAGGTTAGTCTAACTAACTACCCTTGTAGGGATTTTCTTTCCAACTTCTAAATTATTTATATACATGAGTCAGTTTTTGAAGTTCTAAAATTGTCTTATTGCTATTCCTTTTTGGGGGGAAGATGTTTTTAAAAGTGAAAAACTGACTTTTCCAAGCAGAACTTCTATTTGTAGAGTCAAGTCACCTTTCCTGCCCACCCGACTGCTACTGACATCTTACCAGATTTGTTCATCATTCTCTGGAAACATTTTTTTAAGGTATATGTTAACCACAACCTCTCCACCTCCTCTCTTAATTTATTAATTTTCTGTGTACTTCCCTAGGATTAATTAAATGTGACTTATGTCTCTCCTCTCTAGAACTACACATTCTGAAGTCAGTTAAGACTGTCTATTTTTCCATTTCACATGCATCTTTTGACTGAGAGTTGGTCAGCATTCTCCTCAGTTTCTGTTGCCTATTCTAGAATATTATGCTTCCACCTTAAATACGGGAAAAAAAAAATGCTTTTCAGATTCAGTGATGCTCAAGCAAGTAAGCTTCTGACTGCCATTTTTTCATCTCCACACTCTGAAAAGATGTTGGCTTCTTATTGTTGTTGTCGCAGACTAGAGTTCTGCCACCATTCTGAGTGATTTCAGACATCTATTTGGGTAATCTACCCAACACCATATCATTATAGTTATACATACATCTTCACTTTGATTATATGTCTTTACAACTCATCAGGCATTTATTTCCATGAAAATATGCTGGATCTTGTCATCGTTTGGAATAATTGACCCCACCCAGTTTTAAACGAAAATACCAAACTCCCAGGGGTGGATAAACATAACTGAGATACCCAGTCCTTTGTTTTTTCTCCTTTTTCATACTCTATCCCCTCTTATTGTCTCCATTTATTTTTCTCTACTTTGGCTCAACCCAAAATGAATTGTCTCTACCAAACTTTCTGAAGCATTTCCAATACACTATGCTTTTGCAACATACAAGCAATAGCCTCACATTCCTGCAGGACCACTATAATTTGCCTTCTCTGTTTCTTCATACAGAAAACAACACACTTAAGCAAATTGGTATCACTTTAAAGTCACGGTCTGTAGACTTAGCTGGGTTGTAAGTTACTTTCCTTCCTTCCAGCTTGAACTAATGATCCAAACTTTTACCATAATTTAGAAGATTTGCTAGGTAAAAAGAGTTAAATATTTTTAAATGCAGAAATATCTTTTTATAAAGAAAACATCAAAAATTTCTCTATTTTTCTCTTTCATGTGACTCTCTTCTCAAGTTTCAATTTTCCAAAGACAGAAAACCAGACTAGTGACAGAATTTTCTTTTACTATAAGTTACTACTGAAACATAACTTTTTTCTTTAATAATCTATATTAAACTTTTACATATATGAAATTACTTTTCCACTCCCACCTTCCATTTTCTTTAACCCCTTCAATTTTTCTTCCTCTCTCAGTATGAATAAAGTCTAAAATTTGTCTGAGCATTTACTCTGTATATTAACATACATGGAAGGATCTTAATCAGCTCCCCACAGGAAACTTGGAATATGCTTCATATTATATTATTAAGAAATAAGAAGAGAATTTTAATTAATTCCAGTTAATTGCATCTATTTAAAAAGATAACCATGGGTAGGCAAAGTTTCCCAAACTGTGTTTTCATTTTTTCTCTCTTCCTTTCTTTTTAATTTTAATGAACTCCTATTTGGTTTAATAATAAAAAACAATCAGTTTGCTTATTAAACTGTTTCTTCCTTTATTTTCTTTATAACATGTTCTGAACCCTGCTGTTGGCCCATATTTACATAAGTTAGACAAGTTTAATGGCACTGAGGTTGTAAAATTTATTTTAGTGGTTTTGCAACATTTAAGAACCACTTTCTTTTCTAAAACCTCATTCATAAAGGCACATATATCCATCTCTCAGTTAGCAGTCTTTATCTCCTTCAAATTTCTGTAATACTGTGTGGCCTGTCAACTGTATCCTAAGAGTTCTAAGTGAAACTGATAACCTATCTACCTGATATGTCACTCAGGCAAGACCACATTTAACAACAAAATATGGATATTTGGAGTTTTTGATTTTTAAGGTACTAGAGTAGTAGGGTTTCCAACTTCCCTTGCAGTTTAATCTGTAGTCTACACTCACTTATTACATGAGCTGGTGAATTATTTCTAATAAGAACCCTTTACATATACATATATTAATTCTTCAGGTTAAATAATTTCACACTTTTTAATTTTCCCTACAAGTTTTATTCCACAATAAATTTTATCAACTTTTTTTTTCCGAATCATCATCAGATTTTGCCAATATTTTCCTCTTGGCATTCAGAATTTAACAAAAAATAAATTGCATCCTAATTTGTCACAAGTCCAGGTTTGAGAAATCTTTTCAGATTTTACGTTCTAAAGAACAGAATAAGAATAAACAAGATAACCTAGGTATAATTTTAAGTGTATTTGATTGCTTATGTATATTATTTCTATTAGCATCTTTTCAAGAAGAAAATTGTTTATTCTTTGTGAAAACACTGGATATACTATAAAATTCTAGACATTACTCAACTGACAGTCAGAACACATAAAATAATTAATTCATATAAAAATGTTGGAGGTGTCACTACATAAAAGAGTAAACCTGGTATCCAAGTGATTGCAAATTCCATGTTGCATCATTACCTATCCTCTTTCTTCCACAACTATTATCATTCCAGTTTATGAGATTAGATTTAGCTGTTTAACACACCAGACTAGTTGAAGGCCTGTTACCTTGCCCCAAATCCAAGCTTATTTCCTGAAGTGCTGTATTGAGTTGGAATTTTGAAAACCTAACCAGGACTCCTAAACTTTCTCTAATGATAAAGGGCTTTAACCTAAAACTAGTTAGTGATGAAGTAAGATCTAAGACTTAAAATGTCTCCAAACTATGCTTATCCATCATTTCTTATATCCTTTTTGGCAATACAAGCTAGATGCTGTGAGATTGAGTAAGAAGAGAGGAAACAAGATATCCACCAACATTCTTTAACTTTGTTGATTTTGTAGGTGTTGCCAGATGCAGGAGCCTCAAGATGTAGCAGGACAACTCTAAGTAGCTCTAATCTATGGGCAAATGAGTGGACAAAAGGAAATTCTACATCAAATATAGTCTGGGAAGCTGTTCACCTTAACCTGTCAAACCTCTGCAATCAAACCTGTGCTCCTGCTGGGTTTTTCTACCTATTTAGCCCCATTAACTCTCATGAACAATGATCTCATAGTTATCAACCCAAAGGACATGTTCCAGACCTTAATTTACTTGTGCCAGTTGCTGCAACTGATACATTTTGAGTACTGTCATTGTTCTAACCATCTCTCACTATTTTGCCACACATGAATCACTCTTCTGTGTTTTTTCTTATTTCCCAGACAATCATTTTGAAATTTCCATCACCAAATTTGCTTTCTTGGATTGCTTCGTTAATGTCTGTGTTCCCTAGACTTTTACCTTTTTCCACTTTTTTAATCCTCCAAATCCTCCATAGCTAGGATGAATCAATCCAGAAATTTACCTAGAAGAGATTATGAAGTAGTAATCTTCAAGGACATCAACTTTTCTGTAAATATAAGGTGATATTTGGACTTGATATTCATTAACACTAGGATGAAAGGTGTTAGATCGAGCAGTGGAAAGTAAGGCATTGATAACATTGATAAAGAAAGGTGCTGTAATTTTTGTTTCCTCCCCCGCCAGTCAGTGATGCAGCCATCCAGCCTTGGCCATACTTTAGCTCAAATATATTAATTGTAGATATTTTCATATATGCTCTAAAAATACCTAAAATGCAACATTTAGAAAAATAATTTTCAAATTTTTCATTAAATCCTTCTTTCCATATTAACTCCAGCAATTGTTGATACCATCTACTTAGTTTCTGAAGTGAGAAATTTAATCTTTAATCATCCCACTCTTTTGCTGTCCACAACTGATTGAGAATAGAATTGTTTAACCACATAAATTTCTCCCCAAGCCATCTTCTTTTTCCATCTTCTCTTTAAAATGTCTACTTCAAATATTTTCTAATTCTTTCCACATGCTTCATAGCAAAACACAGATTTTTAAATGTACGCATGATCATTTTAGTCTGATGTTTAAATCTTTCAGTTTTCCTTCTATTATAGATTTCTAGTTAATTCCATTGTAGTTGGAGAAGACACTTTGTATGATTTTGATCATTTTAAAATTTGTTGAGAATTTATTTTGTGCTTAACATATAGTCTATCCTGGAGAACTGTACCTGCTTACTTGAGAAAAAATCATATTCCGCTATTGTTGGATAGAAAGTTCTATATACGCCTGCTAGGTCTAGTTGATTTATAGTGTTCTTCAAGATCTCTATTTTTTTTTTTTTTTTGATCTTCTGTCTATATGTTCTATTCATTGCTCAAAGTGATGTATTTAAGTCTCCAACTACTATTATAGAACTATCTATTTCTCATTCAACTCTATCATTGTTTTTTTCTGGGGCTCTGCATATGTATTTACTATTGTTGTATCTTGTTGATAGATTTAACATTTTATCAATATATAATGCCTTTCTTTGCCTCTTGTAATAATTTTTTACTTAAAATCGATTTTGTATGATGTCATTTTGGCCACCATGGCTCTATTTTGGTTATTAATTGCATGGAATATCTTTCTCATCCTTTTACTTCCAATCTGTTTTTATCTTAGGATCTAAAATGAGTTGATGGAGTTTTTTTCATTATACTTCTGCCAATCTTTTAATTCATGAGTTTAATAAATTTACAGTAATGTAATTACTGATAAAGAAAGAATTATTTCTTCCAGTTTTCTATTTATTTTTTGTATGTCTGGTAACTTTTTGACTCCTCAGTTTCTCTAATACTGCCTTCTTTTGTGTTTGATTGACTTTTTCTAGTGTACCATTTGATTCTTTCTTTGTTTCTTTTCTGTATATGTTTTAGTCATTTTCTTAGTTACCATAGATCTTAAAGGCATCCTAAATTTATAACAATCTAGTTAGAATTGATACCAACTTAACTTCAATAGCACACCTTAAATCTGCTCCTAAATCCAGCTCCATCCCTTCACCTCCACTGTGTAATTGCTACAAATTATATCTTTATTTATTGTGTGTCTCTTAATCAGATGTATACATAATTATTGACTTATGCATTATATTCTGAATCATATGGGAAACAAAAGAAGAGTTATAAGCCAAAAATACAATAATACAACTTTAATATTTACCTAGGACGTTTATATATACCTATAAAATTTACTGGTAAAGGTAAATATACAGTCAAATTTAGAAAACTTTAATTCTATAATAAGACAGTGGTTAACCACTAAATTATAGTATAAAAGTTAAAGGAAAAGAATATTAAAAATAACTATATAGAGAGGAGAAGATGGCAGAAGAGTAAGACGTGGAGATCACCTTCCTCCCCACAGATACATCAGAAATATATCTACATGTGGAACAACTCCTACAGAACACCTACTGAACGCTGGCAGAAGACCTCAGACCTCTCAAAAAGCAAGAAACTCCCCACGTACCTGGGTAGGGCAAAAGAAAAAAGAAAAAAACAGAGACAAAAGGATAGGGATGGGACCTGCACCAGTGGGAGGGAGCTGTGAAGGAGGAAAGGTTTCCACACACTAGGAAGCCCCTTCACGGGCGGAGACTGTGGGCAGCAGAGGGGGGAAGCTTTGGAGCCATGGAGGAGAGTGCAGCAACAGGGGTGTGGATGGCAAAGCAGAGAGATTCCCGCACAGAGGATGGGTGCCAACCAGCACTCACCAGCCCAAGAGGCTTGTCTGCTCCCCTGCCGGGGCAGTCGGGGTCTGGGAGCTGAGGCTCCGGCTTCGGTTGGATCGCAGGGAGAGGACTGGGGTTGGCTGTGTGAACACAGCCTGAAGGGGCTAGTGCACCACAGCTAGCTGGGAGGGAGTCCGGGAAAAGGTGTGGAGCTGCCGAAGAGACAAGAGACTTTTTCTTCCCTCTTTGTTTCCTGGTGCACTAGGAGAGGGGATTAAGAGCACTGCTTAAAGGATCTCCAGAGCAGGGCGCGAGCCGCGGTTATCAGTGTGGACCCCAGAGACGGGCATGAGACGATAAGCCTGCTACTGCCACCACCAAAAAGCCTGTGTGCAAGCACAGGTCACTATCCACATGGCCCCTCCTGAGAGCCTGTGCAGCCCGCCACTGCCAGGGTCCATGATCCAGGGACAACTTCCCCGGGAGAACGCATGGCGTGCCTCAGGCGGGGGCAAAGTCACGCCGGCCTCTGCCGCCACAGGCTCTCCCCACATCCATACCCCTCCCTCCCCCCGGCCTGAGTGACCCAGAGCCACCAAACAAGCTGATTTCTTAACCCCGTGCTGTCTCAGCGAAGAACACACGCCCTAGGGCGACCTACACAGAGAGGCGGGGCCAAATCCAAAGCTGAACACCGGGAGCTGTGCGAACAAAGAAGAGAAAGGGAAATTTCTCCCAGCAGCCTCAGAAGCAGCGGATTAAATCTCCACAATCAACTTGATGAACCCTGCATCTGTGGAATACCGGAATACAAAACAAATCATCCCAAATTGAGGAGGTGGACTTTGGCAGCAACAATATATTATTTCTTCCCCTTTTCCTCTTTTTGTGAGTGTGCATGTGTATGCTTCTGTGTGAGATTTTGTTTGTATAGCTTTGCTTTCACCATTTGCCCTTGGGTTCTATCCGTCCGTTTTTTGTTTTTTTGTTTTTTTTTTTTTTTAAATGAGGAAGAGACGTATAGTCTCATATTTTTTTAAATTAATTAATTAATTTATTTATTTATGGCTATGTTCGGTCTTCGTTTCTGTGCGAGGGCTTTCTCTAGTTGCGGCAAGCGGGGGCCACTCTTCATCGTGGTGTGCGGACCTCTCATTATCGCAGCCTCTCTTGTTGCGGAGCACAGGCTCCAGACGCACAGGCTCAGTAATTGTGGCTCACGGGCCTAGTTGCTCCGCGGCATGTGGGATCTTCCAAGACCAGGGCTCGAACCCATGTCCCCTGCATTGGCAGGCAGATTCTCAAACACTGTGACACCAGGGAAGCCCTTTTTTTTTTTTTTCCTTTAAAAAAATTATTTTTCTTAATAATTATTTTTTATTTTTTATTTTATCTTACTTTATTATATTTTATTTTATTTTATCCTCTTTCTTTCTTTCTTTCTATTTTTTCCCCCTTTTATTCTGAGCCATGGGGATGAAAGGCTCTTGGTGCTCCAGCCAGGCATCAGGGCTGTGCCTCTGAGGTAGGAGAGCCAACTTCAGGACACTGGTACACAAGAGACCTCCCAGCTCCACATAATACCAAACCTTAATACATAAGGCAAATACTAACAGCCATAAAAGGGGAAATCAACAGTAACACAATCATAGTAGGGGACTTTAACACCCCACTTTCACCAATGGACCGATCATCGAAAATGAAAATAAATAAGGAAACACAAGCTTTAAATGATACATTAAACAAGATGGACTTAATTGATATTTATAGGACATTCCACCCAAAAACAACAAAATACACATTTTTCTCAAGTGCTCATGGAACATTCTCCAGGATAGATCATGTCGTGGGTCACAAATCAAGCCTTGGTAAATTTAAGAAAATTAAATTCGTATCAAGTATCTTTTCTGACCACAATGCTATGAGACTAGATATCAACTACAGGAAAAGATCTGTAAAAAATACAAACACATGGAGTATAAACAATACACTACTTAATAACGAAGTGATCACTGAAGAAATCAAAGGGGAAATCAAAAAATACCTAGAAACAAATGACAATGGAGACACGACGACCCAAAACCTATGGGATGCAGCAAAAGCAGTTCTAAGAGGGAAGTTTATAGTAATAAAATCCTACCTTAAGAAACAAGGAACATCTCAAATAAACAACCTAATCTTGCACCTAAAGCAATTAGAGAAAGAAGAACACAAAACCCCAAAGTTAGCAGAAGGAAAGAAATCATAAAGATCAGATCAGAAATAAATGAAAAAGAAATGAAGGAAACAATAGCAAAGATCAATAAAACTAAAAGCTTGTTCTTTGAGAAGAAAAAAAAAAAATTGATAAACAATTAGCCAGACTCATCAGGAAAAAAAGGGAAAGTAACCACTGACACTGCATAAATACAAAGGATCATCAGAGATTACTACATGCAACTATTTGCCAATCAAATGGACAACCCGGAAGAAATGGACAAATTCTTAGAAATGCACAACCTGCTGAGACTGAACCAGGAAGAAACAGAAAATATGAACAGACCAATCACAAGTAATGAAATTGAAACTGTGATTAAAAACCTTCCAACAAACAAAAGCCCAGGACCAGATGTCTTCACAGGTGAATTCTATCAAACATTTAGAGAAGAGCTAACACCTATCCTTCTCAAACTCTTCCAAAATATAGCAGAGGGAGGAACACTCCCCAACTCATTCTATGAGGCCACCATCACCCTGATACCAAAACCAGACAAAGATGTCACAAAGAAAGAAAACTACAGGCCAATATCACTGATGAACATAGATGCAAAAATCCTCAACAAAATACTAGCAAACAGAATCCAACAGCACATTAAAAGGATCATACACCATGATCAAGTGGAGTTTATTCCAGGAATGCAAGGATTCATCAATATATGCAAATCAATCAACGTGATACACCATTTTAACAAATTGAAGGAGAAAAATCATATGATCCTCTCAATAGATGCAGAGAAAGCTTTTGACAAAATTCAACACCCATTTATGATAAAAACCCTGCAGAAAGTAGGCATAGAGGGAACTTTCCTCAACATAATAAAGGCCATGTATGACAAACCCACAGACAACATTGTCCTCAATGGTGAAAAACTGAAACCATTTCCACTAAGATCAGGAACAAGACAAGGTTGCCCACTCTCACTACTATTATTCAACATAGATTAGGAAGGTTTAGCCACAGCAATCAGAGATGAAAAAGAAATAAAAGGAATCCAAATCAGAAAAAAAGAAGTAAAGTTGTCACTGTTTGCAGATGAAATGATACTATACATAGAAAATCCTAAAGATGCTACCAGAAAACTATTAGAGCTAATCAATGCAGGATACAAAATAAATGCACAGAAATCTCTTGCATTCCTATACATTAGTGATGAAAAATCTAAAAATGAAACTAAGAAAACATTCTCATTTACCATTGCAAAAAAAAGAACAAAATATCTAGGAACAGACCTACCTAAGGAGACAGAATACCTGTATGCAGAAAATTATAGGACGCTGATGAAAGAAATTAAAGATGATACAAATAGATGGAGAGATATACCATGTTCTTGGATTGGAAGAATCAACATTGTGAAAATGACTCTACTACCCAAAGCAATCTACAGATTCAATGCAATCCCTATCAAACTACCACTGGCATTTTTCACAGAACTAGAACAAAAAATTTCACAATTTGTATGGAGACACAAAAGACCCCGAATAGCCAAAGCAATCTTGAGAATGAAAAATGGAGCTGGAGGAATCAGGCTCCCTGACTTCCGACTATATTACAAAGCTACAGTAATCAAGACAGTATGGCACTGGCACAAAAACAGAAATATAGATCAATGGAAAAGGATAGAAAGCCCAGAGATAAACCCACACACATATGATCACCTTATCTTTGATAAAGGAGGCAAACATATAAAGTGGAGAAAATACAGCCTCTTCAATAAGTGGTGCTGGGGAAATTGGACAGGTACATGTAAAACTATGAAATTAGAACACTCCAAAACACCATACTCAAAAATAAACTCAAAATGGATTAAAGACCTAAATGTAAGGCCAGACACTGTCAAACTCTTAGAGGAAAACATAGGCAGAACACTCAATGACATAAATCACAGCAAGATCCTTTTTGACCCAGCTCCTAGAGAAATGGAAATAAAAACACAAATAAACAAATGGGACCTAATGAAACTTAAAAGTTTTGCACAGCAAAGGAAACCATAAACAAGACCAAAAGACAACCCTCAGAGTGGGAGAAAATATTTGCAAATGAAGCAACTGACAAAGGATTAATCTCCAAGATTTACAAGCAGCTCATGCAGCTCAATAACAAAAAAACAAACAACCCAATCCAAAAATGGGCAGAAGACCTAAATAGACATTTGTCCAAAGAAGATATACAGATTGCGAACAGACACATGAAAGAATGCTCAACATCATTAATCATTAGAGAAATGCAAATCAAAACTACAATGAGATATCATCTCACACCAGTCAGAATGACCATCATCAAAAAATCTAGAAAGAATAAATGCTGGAGAGGGTGTGGAGAAAAGGGAAACCTCATACATTGTTGGTGGGAATGTAAATTGATACAGCCACTATGGAGGACAGTATGGAGGTTCCTTAAAAAACTAAAAATAGAACTACCATATGACCCAGCAATCCCACTACTGGGCATGTACACTGAGAAAACCATAATTCAAAAAGAGTTATGTACCAAAATGTTCATTGCAGCTCCGTTTACAATGGCCAGGACATGGAAGCAACCTGGGTGTCCATTATCAGAGGAATGGATAAAGAAGATGTGGCACATATATACAATGGAATATTACTCAATCATAAAAAGAAATGAAAGTGAGTTATTTGTAGTGAGGTGGATGGAGTTAGAGTCTGTCATACAGAGTTAAGTAAGTCAGAAAGAGAAAAACAAATACCGTATGCTAACACATATATATGGAATCTAAGGGAAAAAAAAAAAAAAAAGGTCATGAAGAACCTAGTGGCAAGACAGGAATAAAGACACAGACCTACTAGAGAATGGACTTGAGGATATGGGGAGGGGGAAGGGTAAGCTGTGACAAAGTGAGAGAGTGGCATGGACATATATACACTACGAAACGTAAAATAGATAGCTAGTGGGAAGCAGCCGCGTAGCACAGGGAGATCACCTCGGTGCTTTGTGACCACCTAGAGGGGTGGGATAGGGAGGGTGGGAGGGAGGGAGATGCAAGTAGGAAGAGATATGGGAACATATGTATATGTATAACTGATTCAGTTTGTTATAAAGCAGAAACTAGCACACCAACGTAAAGCAATTATACTCCAATAAAGGTAGTAAAAAAAAAAAGAAATATTTTCTCCAAAAAGAAAAACTATAGATAATATAGTTTGAAATAAATATACAATATAAAAAAAATCATGACTTCAAAAATATGAAAAGCAGGGAAGTTAAACAGGTGGAGTTTTTGTATACAATTGAAGTTAAGTTGCTATCAATTTAAAATGGACTGCTTTATCTTTAAGATATTTTTGTCAGCCTCATGGTAACCACAAAGCAAAAACCAAACAAGGATTCAAAAAAGATAAAGAAAGGGGAATCAGAGTACACAACCATAGAAAATTACCAATTTTCAAAGGTAGAGAGAAATAGGAAAAAAGGGAACAATGGAACCACAAAAGAGGCAGAAAGTAATTTATAAAATGCCACTGGTAAGTTCTTAAATATTAATAATTACTATAAATGTAAATAAATTGAATTCACCTATCAAAAAGCACAGTGTGGCTGGATGGATTAAAACAAAAGAAAAGGACCTAACTATAGCTGCCTATTAGAGATTCCCTTCAATTTTAAGAACAAACACAGGCTTAAAGTGATGAAATGCACAAATATATCCTAGGCAAGTAGAAACCAAAAGAAAAAGGTGGTAGCTATGCTTATATCAGACAAAATAAACTTAAGCCAAAAATGGTAACAAAAGACAAATATGATAATAATGGGATAGATTTATCAAGAATATATAACAATCATTATTTATATACACCCAACATTGGAGCACATAAATCTATCAAGCATATATTAGCATATCTAAAGAGATAAATAGAAACAACACAACAATAGTAAGGAATTTCAATAGCCCACTCTCTGCAATGGATAGATCATGCAGACAGAAAATCAACAGGAAAATGTTGGACTTGGACCATACTTTAGACCAAATGGACTTAAGTGACATTTATAGAACATTCCATTTAGTAGCAACAGGATAGACATTCCTCTCAAGTGCACATGAAACACTCTTCAGGATAGATCTTATGATAGAGAACAAAACAAGTTTTAACAAATTTAAGAAAAATGAAATCATACCAAATATCTTTTCCAACCACAGTGGTATGAAACTAGAAATTAACAACAAGAGATAAGCTGGGAATTTTACAAGCATAGGGAAACTAAACTACACACTTCAAACAACCAGTGGGTCAAAGAAGAAATCAAAAGTGAAATCAAAAAATGTCTTGGAAAAAATGAAAATCATAAGGAAGAGCTGACATTTTGAAAAGGTAAACAAAATTGATAAAGCTTTAGCTAGACTCAAATAAAATCAGAAACCAAAGAAGAGATATTAAAACTGCTACTACAGAAATACATAGGATCATAAGAGTACTGTGAACAATTGTATGCCAACATTTAGATAGTCCAGAAGAAATAAATAAATTCCTAGGAACATACAACATACAAAGACTGAATTAGTAAGAAATAGAAAATCTGAACAGATCAAACACTAGTAAGGAGATTGAATCAGTAATCAAAAACCCCTCAACAGATAAAATCCCAGGACCAGATGGCTTCATTGGCAAATTCTGCCAAATATTTAAAGACTAATTAGTACTGGTCCTTCTCAAGCTCTCCCAAAAAACTGTAGAGGAGAGATCACTTCCAAACTCATTTTACAAAGCCAGCATTACCCTGATACCAAAGTCAGATAAGGACACTACAAGAAAAAAAGAACTATAGAACAATATCCATGATGAATATAGATACAAAAATATCAACAACATACTATCAAATCAAATTCAACAGCATATTAAAAGGATCATAACCATCACCAGTAGGATTTATTCCTGGAATGCAAAGATAGTTCAACATACACAATTCAGTAAGTGATAACCACATTCATAGAATGAAAGATTAAAATCTTAAGATCATCACAATAGATGTCAAAAAGCATCTTACAAAGTATCACTTTTTTTCATGATAAAACCCTTGACCAATTGGGTATAGGAGGAAAATACCTTAACATAATAAAAGTCATATGAGGCGAAACCACAGCAAACATCATATTTAATGATGAAAGACTGAAAGTTTTTCCTCTATGATCAGCAACAAAACAAGTGTGCCCACTCTCACCACTCTCATTCAACATAGTATTGGAAGTCCTAGCTAGAGCAATTAGGCAAGACAAAGAAATAAACGTTACCCAAATTGGAAAGGAAAAAGTAAATTTTTAATTATTTGCAGATAATATGATATTATATATATAAATATCCTAAAGTCTCAACCAAAAATCTGTTGGAACTAATCAATGAATTTAGTACAGTTTCAAAATATAAAATTAATATTCAAAAATCAGTAACATTTCTATACACTAACAGTTAAATGTCTAAAAAATAAAGGAAATTATCCCATTGACAACAGCATCAAAAACAATGAAGTACTTAGAAATAAATTTAACCAAATAAGTGAAGGATCTATACAATAAAAACTACAAGTCTAATGAGAGAAATTGAAGAAGACACAAACAAATGGAAAGCTATCCCCTGATTATAGATCAGAAGGGTCATTATTATTAAGATGTCCATATTACCCAAAGCTATTGATAAATTCAGTGAAATACATATCAAGATTCCAATAGGATTTTTTTCACAGAAATAGAAAAAAAAACAATACCCAAATCTGTAGGAAACTACAAAAGATCCTGAATATCCAAAGTAGTCATGAGAAACAACACAGGTGACATCAGAATTTCTGATTCCAAATGATACTAGAAAGCTATAGTAATTAAAGCATTATGGTACTGCCATTAAAATAGGCACATAGAACAATAGAACAGAATAGAGAGTCCAGAAATAAACCCCAGCATATATAGTCAACCAATACTGGGAAAGAGCCAAGAACACTTATTAGAGAAAAGATAGTCTTTTCAATAAATGGTGTTGGAAAAACTTGGATACCACATGCAGAAAAAAGAAATTGGATCCCTATCTTACATCACTCACAAAAATTAACTTGGAATGGATTAAAGACATATACACTGGACCTGACACTCTAAAAATCTTATAAGAAAATATAGAGAGAAAGCTTCTTGACATTTTTCTTGGCAATGATTTTTTTGGATATAGACAAAATGACACAAACAAAAAAACACAAATTTACAAGTGGGAAAGCATCAAACTAGAAAGCTTCTGCACAGGAAAAGAAACCATGAACAATATAAAAAGGCAACCCACAGGATGAGAGAAAATATTTGTAAACCATCCATCAGATAAGAGATTACTATCCAAATATATTAAAAACTCATAAACTCAATAACAAAGAAGCAAACAATCTGGTTAGAAAATGGGCATAAAAGCTGAATAGACATTTTTACAAAGAAGATATACAACTGGCCAATAAGTACATGAAAAGATGCGCAACATCACTAATAATCAGAGAAATGCAAATCAAAACCACAATGATATATCACCTCACACCTGTTAGATTGGCTATCATCAAGAAGACAAGACACAGCAAGTGTTGGTGAAGAGAAGGGAACGATTGTGCATTTTGGTGGAAAGTAAATTTATTCAGCCATGATGGGAAACAATATGTTGGTTTCTCAATAAGTTAAAGTTAAAACTATGATCTATATGATCCAGCACTCCTCCTGCTGGGTATACACACCCAAAGGAAGTGAAAACAGAATATTGAAAAGATGTCGGACTCCCATGTTTATTGCAGCATTATTTACAATAATCAAGATATGGAAACAACCATAAGTGTCCATCAGGGGATGAATGGGTAAAGTATATGTACATATATAATGGAATATTTTTCAGCTATGAGAAGAAAGGAAATCCTGCCATTTGTAACAACATGGAAGAACCTTAAGGGCATTATGCTAAGTGAGAGAAATCAGAAAGAGAAAAAAAGTACTGTATGACCTAACTTATATGTGAAATCTAAAAAAGCCAAATATATAAAAAAAAAAAAAAAGAGTGTAGAATGGTAGTTACCAGGGTCTGAGGGCTCTCACAATGGTAAAATTTAAACAAGTTATTTTTAATTTTCTGAGTCTCATTTAACTTATTTATATATTGGTGATGTTCGAACTGAAACCTCACGGACTTTGCTCAGAAATTTAGTAAGATAGTGATTTTCAATGTTTGGCACATAATTTAACTCTCTATATATTTCTTTTCTAGATTATACAGAATCATGTCTAATTTATGTCTCACCCATAGTAAAGACCCAAATAATGGTTTGTGAACATAATGAGAGGGAGAAGTTTGAAACATAGACTGAACTTTTGGCTCTTAACGTTCAGTTTCAAGCAGTAAATTAAACTATCTCTTAGAGAAAACCTAATTCAATTATTGGTTTCATATTATTGGTTTAAGTATTTATGTTACTCTATTTAAGGTTCTCATAAACTATGTTGGACTTGACTGCTTTGGTTGCAAGAGACAGAAAATCCAGTTCCAAATTTCATAAAGTATAGGGTAATTATTGACTAAGAAAATTTTAAAAATTAATGCTAAATACCAGAAGATGCAATGATCAGGAGAAGCTTGATCCAGTGGATCAATGTCATCAAAATGCCATCCCACCACTCCGCCTTCTACTCTTTCAGTCGTATCGTCAGATGCTACATATGCTCCTCTCCATTTCCACCAATATATCCGGGGTGTTCTCTTGTTATAAAACTGTTTGGCAGCTGCAAACATCTCCATATTGATCATACTAGAGAAGAAATCAGTGATAGTTGCTTACGATATCTTTACACTAATGCCCATGCTCACTTTTTCCTATTATCCAAAATCCTTGGCCATTCCTGCACCATTTACTGTGAACAGGAAAATGTGTTACTTCTATTTGATTGAATGAAGACCTATCCTGGGGCTTGATAGTAAGGTTATTCCCACCCAAGTCACAGGCAGAGAATGCAAAGGGATATTATCCAAATAAAAATAAGAGTAGATATATTTGGTTGGGTTCCCCCAGAAGCGGACTTTAAGACAACAATGTGAATACAAGTTGGTATCTGGTTGTTAACCTCAGCTACAGGGATGAAGAAATAAGTCTATAAAAGGTGAAGTTTGAAGATATTTTCCATGTAGTCTACTGGTGCTTAATCAGTGCGATATTTTGGAAGACCGGGTGACCCAAATAATAGACAAGACCTATTAATTGCTGGCTGATGGATACTTCAAAAGAGGGGTAACACCTTAACACTTCCCACTTAGTTGATGGGAGGGCAGAGTGGAGTCAGGCAATTAAGGAAAGGCCTCAATCAAAGACATAGGTGCTTGCAGTTGGAAGCAATTAGATGTAGGTACATAGGAACGTTAAGTATCAATAGGTATGTTCAACTATGACAACTGTGCATGTTCAGCCTCTAGCATAATAATATAGGTATGAATTTAGAAAACAAAAGACTAAGTAGTTGCTTGGGAGTCCATTAATAATTGCCTACCACCTTGGTGCTAAAGAAATAATCTTCTCCAATTTGTATGTATAAATGGTATTGATGTAGCTGCTTTCAAAAACTTCTCTTGTGTTTTTGTACTTATTTAAAGTGTGCCAGTTTTAACCAATTACTTCCTAAACTTTGATAAAAGCAATTTTTTGCTTATATTGCATTCTTCCTACTTCTTACTTTTTCTTAAAATGTCTTTATTGGAGCATAATTGCTTTACAATGTTGTGTTAGTTTCTGCTGTACAACAAAGTGAACCAGCTATATGTATACATATATCCCCATATCCCCTCCCTTATTGTTGATTTTTTTAAATTTTTTTTATTGGAGTGTAATTGCTTTACAATGTTGTGCTGGTTTCTGCTGTACAATGAAGTGAATCGATCTATTAAATATGTCAATTATCTATATGTCAATATAAATGTATCCTGTTTGTAGAGAGCTAAACAACACTTTGGATTTAGCATAGGTTCAGCATATCAACCATTATTTCTTAATGCTAGAATCTGTAATGTTTTGGATACAATGTTTTTATAAACCTAGCTATTTAGGAAAACTAATAACATTATAATAGCTTTCATTCCAAATTTATTTAAAATGCACTATCCTCAAAATGGCTTATTTTCTAATATTTTAATAAAATATCCCTCTGCTTGCTGTGTCTTCTCATAAATGTGATAATATAATTCTTTTGGCTACATTCAGCTGAAATAAGTAATCTGCATATGAAGCTGTTAAATAAGAGTTTTTAAAAATTTTTGTTTATAGAAAAATATATAATATTGCATTTGAACATAAAATGTATGTACTATTTAAAATATAAAATAGTTTATATTTTAGTGGTTCATATTTATGCATTATTTTAATGTATAGAATATGGAGCAATTTTCCTCATAATTGTCATTAAACAATCTATCAGTAAATATATTTTACATTTCAGCCTTCTATGACCAGCAGGTATTTTAATTTTCTACACCACCTGCTTAAAATAGTTGTAGTCAATATATAAATAATTGGAACCATTTCCAATGCTGAACTAAAAAAACATAGTGTATAATATTGTCTGAGCCACATCAAACATTAATAAACCTTACTGATTGCCTACCTAACATTCATTCTCCTCCTTCCTAATAGAACCTCTTTCCTGTTTTCATCCCTAGATCTCAGGGGAATTTGTTTCACCTTCCATTTTAGGAATGGTCCCAACTTGTCTGCTTTCAGAGATTAGCTAAAAAAGAGCAATGTGATTCAGTTTAAGTCAATGAATTATAAGCTTTTAATAAAGCAATGAAAGGGCTGCAGGGAAGTACATTTTCCCCAGATTCCAATAATAGGGATAATATTTCTTGTAGAATCTATGCCTTTGATATCAGATTCTAATGTGAATCAAATTAATAGGCAAGTGATGTTGTCTCCATCTAGGAGTCCACTTGAGACTTAGTAATTACTTTTCTTGAAATTCAGCAAAGACTTCGACAATCAGTTAATTATTGCCAACTTATTGCCTTTGTTTTGTGAGCTGTAGTTGACAAAAATTCAAAAAAACAATCCTTGGAATACAATGATGAAGGACTAATAAGCATAAGCCTTACTGTGACAGTGTTTTCTGAAGTATTCATCTACATTTGTGTAACGCAAACATGAAAATGCCAACAAAAGGCAGTAAAGTTTTGCAAACTATAGCTAATTGGTTTGGGCCAAACTTTTACTTCATATCACTAGTGATGTCCCTAAGTCTTGATCCAGTTATGGCCTATAGATTGTGAAATCAGTAATATATATTCAGATGCAGGCCTAGTTCTTCTAAGAGTTTGAGAATTAGGGAAAACAAATTAAAGCAGATAATAAATTCCAGGTGAGGCTGAACATTACCATATTGGCAATATAGAGAAATTGAAAGGGTGATCATCATCAACATTTCTACAAGGCTAAGTATATATGTATATGTGTGTGTGTGTGTATTATACATTTATATGTTAAATATTTATATTTTAAAATACTTATATATGCATATTTATATAAGTTTTCATAAAGAAGTTAAATCTCACACTCTGTCCCATAACATAATTTGAGCTCACACCTACACCAGCCTCAGTGTTCTGGTCAATCTCACATCAAAGCAATGATGCAATGAAAAAGTGATCCATTCCCTATACCATCCTCTGCCTACTAAAATCATTTCTGGAATTAGAAACTATAATGAAGCACTGGTAATTCAGCTGTCTTCTCAAGAGGGAGTTTTATCAGGTAGAAAGTGCCTTAGAAATTTGCTTTTTATTGGATGGACAAGTGACTTTGATGGTGATAAATGATATTGTTAGGTTCCTTTTGAGCTAGTATAACTGCCCTTATGCTACCAATAAATATTGTTTAATATTTTTATCTCTGTAGCAGCATGCTTATATAACATATTTAAAATACAAATATAACAAGTTTAGTATGTATGTTAACTAATATTTTCACCATTGCATTCTATAGGCAGGCTGTCTAGATAACATTAAAACAGGAAAAAGGAATAAAGACATGCCATAATGCTACATTAAGACAACAAAGGATGACTCAGGGATGAAATAGATAAGCTTAGGTACAGAATTCCAGCTGTGAAAGAGCAAATGGAAAGCCCAGTGACTGACATGAGATAGTACCCAGAGAAAGATAGACAGCCAATGTGATACTACCTTGTTCCTTGCACTGTTAACAGAAGCTGACAATAATTTTAGTCTCAAAGTGACAGTTGAATAGGCTGAGTTGAAAAATAAGTCTGCAAAATAAGAATAGAGGAAAATTTTCCCAATAACTCGGCTTTGTGTTATGCATTTTTTTCCAATGGCTCTAAAGACAATATTGCCTATAGACCTAGCAGTATGTGGAGAAGGGGGAATAAAAAATCTGATTATTATATTTACTCTTCTAGAGGGACTGAAAGGGAAGTTGGTCATATTTAGATAAATACAAAGTTTAAATATAAAGATATTTCTTGTTTCTCAACAGTATATCTACTTTCAAATGATATCTGACTTCAAATTGTATTCAGCAAATTACTGAGTATTAAATAAATGCCTGGTAGATGGCAATACAGAAAAAAATATCTCTGCCCGTGCAACTTAGATCCTAGTGGAGAGCTGAGTGTCTGGTGGAAAGGTATTTTCATTTGGAATGTATCATACTCTCCTATGTTGCTGGTCTTTGAACCAGCGTTTCTTTTGTTTTCATACAAATTACTTTGCTAACTCCTCTTCATTTCCCCAAATCCCCAACATTACTTCTTCTAGAAAAGTTTTTCTAATCATATAAAACTGAGTTTCGTGTGCACAATTATATATCCTGAGAACATCTGATGCTTACTCTATTGGCGTGTTAATTACATTTTATTGAAGTTGAATTGACTATCTTAATAACATTTATATTTATGTTGGTCTCTATCCCAGGGCCTAAAAAAGTGCTTGTCACATTTTAATTTTGAGGCTGGACAAACACTGTTATTATTAGGTAAATATCTTCTTTTGTTTATTCTACACTAGAATAAGAGTAAGGGTTAACTATTTCTGAATGAGGCAAAAACAGAGTATTTAGTTTAAAAATCCTATCAGACCTATTTCTAACACTAATTTAAAGAATTATCTACTCTTTCTATTTCTGACTTTATTTTGATATTATTGGGTCATGTTAAACAAATAAGTCAAACATGCATTGAGAATATGGAGGTTTACATTGATAAAATATTGTATTATTCTATTAGAACATAATTAGTAAAATTGTTTCTGTTGTGATTACATGTAATACATATAAATTCCCTTTAAAATAAGAAATTGAATGGACTGAGGTAAAAACATATCTTAAAGTTTCTAATTTTATAACTTATACCTATACAATCATGGCAAGTTTCTTTAGTTTCTCTTTAGCCTCTACTGAATTTTTAAAGATCCAATTTTCTTGTTGTTATGCTATCAAATGATACTATTAAAAAAAATCCAACTTTATTCAGGGATAACTGACAAATAAAATTGTATTGATTTAGGTTGTTCAATGTGATGATGTGATATATATATATATATATATATATATATATATATATATATATATGGAAAATGATTATGCCAGTCAAGTTAATTAACACATATACCACTTCACACAGTTACCGTGTGTGTGTGTGTGTGTGTGTGTGTGGTGAGAACATTTAAGATCTCTCTTAGCAGATTTCAAGTATACAATACAGTGTTATCAAGAATGCTGTACATTGGACTCTGGAACTTACTCATTTTACTAGTGGAAATTTGTGCCCTTTGGCCAACATCTCTCCATTTACCCCACCTTCCAGCTCCTGGCAAGTATCATTCTACTCTGTTTCTTTGACTTTGACTTTTTGAAATTCCACATATAAGTTAGATCATACACTATTTGTCTTTCTCTGTCTGGAGACTTAAACTTAGCATAATGCCATCTGTGTTCATCCATGTTTCCATGTTGTCACAAGTGGCAGGGTTTCCTTCTTTTTATGACTGAATAATATTCCATTATATATATTTATACAACATATGTATAAGATACTATATATATAATATTTATACACCACATTTTCTTTATCCATTCATCCATTTAATGGACACTTAGCTGCTCTTCATATCTTGGCTGTTGTAAATGAATGTTAAAATGAACATAGAAGTGCAGTTATCTATTTGAGATACTTATTTTGTTTCCTTTGGTTGTATACCCAGATGTGGGACTGCTGGATCATACAGTAGTTTAATTTTTAATTTTTTGAGGAACCTCAATACTGTTTTCCATAGCTGCTACACCAATTTACATTGCCACCAACACTGCACAAAGTTCCCTTTTCTCTTCATCTTCATCAACACTTGTCATCTCTTGTCTTTTGATAATGGCCATCCTTACACTTATGAGGTGATAGTTCATTGTGTTTTTGATTTGTATTTCCCTGGTTGTTAGTGATGTTGAGCACCTTTTCACGTACCTGTTGGCCAGTTGTATGTCTTCTTTGAAAAAATGTTTATTTAGGTCCTTTGCCAATTTTTTAATTGATTTACTTGTATTTTTGTTATTGAGTTCCTTATATAATTTAGATATTAACTCCTTATCAGATACATGTTTTGCGATATCATATATATATGATATATATATATAGACTAGGGCATTTGAATGCTTTCAATTTTTTTACTTCATGATAATTCTTTATTTGCAATAATTCACTGACACCTTAACAAATTATTAATAAGATGGAGAAGCAAGAGAAGACACATTGACTTTTCCACTTTTATATACACTATCTTTGATTGAATAACTATATTATGAATTGACCTTAAACAGTAATCTTAAAATAATCTAGTAGTTGTTGCTTTTCTTTTTTGTTAAAACATTTATAAATGTATCACTACATATGGTAAATTTAAATTTTCTTTGGTAAATAAAAATCTTACATATGCAACATATTATCAAAAAAGTCACTAATGAGTCTATATGTGAAGTTTCTTCTTCTTGCACTATGTAATGAATAGATAAATTATCTTGAAAAGTGGTTATTCATAAAACCACTTTGTACATGAATTCCATACAGTTCATTGTCCTTATTTACTACAAGAAAATGTTTCCGAGATAAAATGTTTAGTTTCTTTGCTTAATTTAAAACTCCATCTTCTTTTTCTGCAATAGTTTAGGGCAGATTACATATAAATAATATGAAAATATTCACTTAAAAATTATAATGTGTTCAACATATTAATATAATATATGGTAGAAGCATTTGTTCATATTCCTCAATCTTTAAAATAAGTTTCATCATTGTATATTATTCTAAAAATCACATTTTACTAAACTAATAACCACATTGCAACAAAATGAAAATTTGCTTGAAAAATGCCTATTGACAAAAGCATGTTTATGTACTAAATGAATGGAAGATGGACAGAATAAAATGCTGATTGTTCAGACTATGCACAATAACTGGAAATCCTCAGCATTAGGTAAGAAACACATTACATCAGCATCTTATTGTTCCCCAATATTTTACATAGTTTAGATTAACATGAATAATATGGCTAGTTTAAATTATATTGGTTTTAAAATAGATAACCAGCTGTGGGTTCACAAAAGGATTTAAAGTAACTCTAGTATTAATTACGGATAAGGTTACTTTTCCACTGAACCTTTAAACGAAGGTACATCCAAACCAAATTTCTTTCTTCCTTAGTCTTCCTACCTGAGTCTCCTTAATTTTTCACTGGCTCTGCATTAAAAAAGTGGTTTGACTCTTTTTCACTTCCTAACAAAGCTGGTGCCTGATAAATGTTTGCAGAGAGTCTTATGCTCTGGGGAACTTAGATCTGTATATATTTATCACAATGTGGATAGTTTATTCCCTTTTTTTGGTTCTACTTCCCATTGTCATAACCTGAGCTGATATATGGATATAGGAAGAATGAACAACATGAGTTCCATACAATTCATATAACACGAGGTTGAATTTTTGTACTCAGGTTGTCCTCCTTGTCTTTGTATTTTGAAGAGGCTTTAAATCTTTCTCTTTTTCTTTTTTGTCATTGTCACCAGCTTTTGTAGTTTCTTTGGCAGCTTCCTCCCCATTCTGTTCAGGTTGTAAAAAAAATCTTCCTATTATAAACGGCTTTTAACACATCCCCTCTCCATTTTGCTTTTCACAGTATTCTAACCTTGCTTTGATACCTTTTCTTCCCCTTTCTTCTCATTTCTCCTCCTTTTATTTTTTCCTGTTAGGTTTTCATTCCAAATGTCTCCTTACACTGACACCAGATTACTCAGTAGGCAGTTCACATTGCATTGATCTGGCTACTGTTTGGAAAGCAGATTTCATTTTAAGTAGAGAAATAGGAATGTCTGAAGAAGGACACCTTTTATAGAACAAAACAGTAGGCTGCTGCTTCCAGATCCTTCTTCCTTTTTGGACTAGACGGGAAAGAGCTATCTCTTCATAACCTGACAGTTATAATTTTGCCCATAAGATTTTTTGAGACCCATAAAAATTCATTCAATAACTCAAACGTTTCTGGATTTATTTTTCAAATAATTTTCTTTGGGAAATCTATTTCTAAGTATGCCAGAAATTCTATAAATAGAAAACACAGAGAAATGGAGGGATCAATACAGGGAAATGTATTCCTTTGGAAGCATGCCCTTATTCTCTTTAATTGAGCCCCTACTTGTTTCCCAGTGGTTCTCTGTTGTACTCTGATAGCTTTCATCCTGTTTTGTTTCTCCCCTCTTCCCATTTATAGTGGCAACTTACATTTAGGATAGTGAGAGTTAACTTGCTCACTGTGACATTGCAATCAATTAACCACCTTTAGTGCTCTTTTCTGCCTTACTATTGGCTGGTTTGTAATTGAGCCATGGGACAAAAGCCATTTCCAGCCACAATCTGTCAGCTTGTTCAGCAGTTCATTTATTAGTTTGATAAGATAACCTTTTCACAGTAACATCTAATCAAAATCACCAAGATTAACTTCCAGTGGAATTATTCAGAAATTCATGTCTAGGTTCTATATGGGTTAGATCATAATGGTCAGAGAATTGTTCTCTGGGAATTGGGAATACAAATGTAATATGTAACCCTCTGACCTTTAGGCTCTGGGTCAAGATGTTGATAAAGACCATAGTCTATAAGACAGGTGACAGCTAAGTGCCTAGAATACAGAAATATGATTTTCCCTAACTTTTAATTTTATTACATAAACCTAAACTTACTAAGCCATAGACATTTAAACTATTTTTTTTTTAATTAAAGAACTGTATTTTGGAAGAAATTTTATCTTTTTCTGTATTTTATACTCTTTAATATCTAGTGAAACATTATCCTGATTTCCCTCTCTTCATGTAATCAAAATGTCACTTCTGAGAAATAGCTCATTTTCTTGAAATAGAAAGAGATAGTGTAAATCTTTACTACAATGTTTGATTTATTGGGCAGAATTCCATTTATGATAGTGAAATGGAGCAGGACCCCATGGTCCTTCTTCCCCCATGTCCTCAGCCTGCCTTTTGTCTGCAGAAAAACTTTAGCCAAAGAATAAGTTTAATCAGAGAACTGAGACGTCATGCCTTTCAGGGAATAGCTCATATCAAACAACTGATGGAGGAAGGTGTGTAAACGTCAGATCATTTTGGCGCAGGAAGGACAATTGTAACAGGTTGTTTTAGCTTGAACTTTCGCATGAAGTTGGTTGAGGTTGTCATCAGGTCAATATCAGGATACAACTACTCCTATTGTCAGATGTTGCTTCCTGCCTCTCCCTTCCACAAGTGTTGATAAATCACAGAGTCTATCTCAGTATTTTTTTCCAGCAAACCCAACTTGTGATACTTGGTAAGATTTTTTTGTTCCTTTCGCATTCTCAATCACTGAACTCGATTTTATTATGCATGACCACTTATGACTTAGCTATTATTAATATGATTAAGATCATAATCATATAAAATAAGCATTTCTTTATTTAGTTTATTAAATGCTCACAAGATAAGATGCTTAGAATGAGATTAAAATGTTATGTTACATTTACTTAGTCCTTATTATGGTCTAGGCTTTGTTCTAAGTATTCTATTGGCACTAATTATTTCATGTAATCATCAAAGAGTTGAGCAAAGAGACATATGGCATTTAAAGTAACTTGAACAGGTTATATGATTACCAGAAAGTACGAGAACTACATTCTGAATCCAGGTAATCTGGTCTCAGAGCTTCTATTCCTAAATTACCATTGACAGTGTTTAATCCAGTGGTTATCACATATGAGCATACACATATATTGGATTCATATGGAAAGCTTATTAAAACAGATTGTTGGGCCCACTCCCAGAGCCCAACAAATCAGCCAATTTGGCCAGAGAATTAGTATGTCTATCAAATTTTCAGGTGATGTTGAGTAGCTTATTTCTTTAGCTACTTATGATATTACAGCTGATTTTGCTTGCATGTACAATGGGGTTAAACCTGAACTAAAAATTAATGTACTTTGATTTTTATAATTTAATCCAGTTTTGTGATAACAGTCCAAAGGGCTGACTAAGGGGTGAAAAGGTTGTTGTGGTGAATTTCTTTCTTTTAATTTTTTCTTTCTTCTTTAACTTTACACAATTTTTTATTATTTAAAAAAATTTTAACAAGCATATTAATTTTATAATTGAGGAAGAAGATAAATGAAGAGAAAAAGTAGAAAGAAAAAAACAAAAGAGCAGCTGGGTCATCTTACCCTTGATTGAATATACAGTCAGTTCTGCCATAATGTGATATATGCATTTTTTAAATTGCCTCACTATGCAAAATTTCACAATAAAAACCACAGGGGTTATGAAAATATGGGGAAACAACCCTCAAAAATTTCCACACTGACACACTTCTAAAACAGATAGAAACCTAATAAAAATGGTAGCACACTTTTACATATGGTAAATGGTTAAGAAATGCATAAATATTATAATAAATGTCAGCTTATCCTCAAAAAGACTTGACATTTACTTCTAGGATGAGTGTCAGCATCAGGCAGCTTGTCAAGTGTTAGAAGGAGCATTATCTGAAATTGGATGTAAAGCTATAATGCCAGATGTGAATGTGTGTGGCTCAGTGTCTTCCTCACCACGTTGGCACCAAACATCAGAGTTACAAATCAATCTCATACTTAATCCTGAGATATTTTTCATCCCTTGAAATGTAAATGCTTTGAGGGATGTGTTTCCAATAGATACCTCTTTCATCAAAATTGAAAAATCCGTCTAATGTATATTATTCTATTTCAAATAGTTTCTATATCCTGGCTGGAAAAAAATTTTCCCCTCAAATTTCTAATATGCACTAGTGGCTTCGCCCAATAGCTGAAGACTAGAAATTACAACAATGTTTGAAATCACTAAACCAGCCACTGAAGCACTAAAATGAGCCACTTCTACAAGATATGGGAATAACATTTTCACATACAAATAATGCTTCCTTTTTGGTTATACAACAGGTTGTTTTTTGAATTGTTGCTGTTTATTCTTCAATCTAAATGCTCAATAATTCTTCTCATTTTTCTCTTAAGACCATGTTTTATGACTTTGCAGAACTTGAAGTTTTTCTTTTATTTTTTGTCATTGTTTATGATGTTCTACAATATAGATTTCTTTATAGCTGAAGAGATATCAAATATTCTATAGTTTCTTCCAAAACACTTTATTATTTCTATCTTCTCAATACCTAAAGATTTCCTTTTTGGTGTTTTGGGGTGAGAAAAATTATTCATGTTTGGAATGTTGAATGGTGTGAGATATATATATATATATTTTTTTTTTTCTCAAAAATGTGAGAAAATAGCAAAATACAACCTAGTTGAATAACACACAGTGAAGCAGACCAAGGCTGCTGGTAGATGTTTGAGGTCTATGCATGGGTGTGTTTTGTGTATTCCTACAAAGCACAATTCAGCTGGATGTGGTTATCTGTGTTCACCTCATGTTTCTCAGGAACAAAATTATGCATAAGCAGACATAAAATTGCCATTATATTCAAATTACTCACTAATATATCAATTGCATGGAATGGAAAGTTTTATTTTTTTCAAAACAAGCTTTATAGTAGAAGTGACTGAATATGCTGATGACTGTTTATGCTTATAAAATATAAAATCATAGAAATGATGCCTGTTGGCGTGATAAATATTGAAAACTTATCTTGGACAGTGACACTTATTTTAATGTGTTTTTCATGCTGAAGGTTTCTGACTGGATGACAGAGAATTTATTTTCCAGAAAAACACTCCCAAATTAAAGACTTGGATTTTTGTCTTCTTTTTTGTTTTATTTTCTGAACACTTGACACCTTTGCTCCTCAGCAAGTATAAGTATCAATTGAAGGAATTTTGCTGACTTGATTTAATAAATATATTCATTAGCTTGTTTCTTATGTCTAATTTCATATTCAATATTTTCTTCTAAAAATAGTATGCTTAGTTTCATCTGCTACATGATTTTATAGATTATAGAGCTGGCAGTTTTCTTAGAGACCAGAATTTCATTATCCCATGTTATGAATGAGAAAACGAAGGTTCAGAGAGGTTAAGTTCTCCTTTCATTCACAGGATTGCTCAGAGATACAGCAGGACTGTAATATAGACCTTGAATTCACATGGCTATGGTTGTTTATATTAAATATAATTTTGTTCCTTTATTGCAAGCTTTACTCTTTAATCACCATATACACTCTCCAAGATAAAATAACAAACTTTCTGGAACTCTGCAGCAAAGAAAATCCTTTCTCAAACTCACTGTCAATTTATCTGAGATGGCTTAACATAAAATCAATCCATTCTCAAGAACTTTTCCCTGACCCAGCCATGCTTGGCAAACAAGGAAAGGTATTTCTGTACACTGAAGTGTAATGTGCAAAAAAGCCATTTCTGGATTAAAAAAATAAAGAGAATTGGAACAGCTGGGCATAACTAAAAGCACTTTCTTGTTGATTTTCTCATATCTGTATTCTTACCTTCTTTAGACCACATGCCCCAAAGAGATCTCCTTTACTGGTCAAGCACATACATATCCAGGGGTTTTCCATTCATTACAAAAGGCGTAAATAGGCTATTCTCTTTGGAGTGGAAAATAATGAGACTTAAATGGGAGTTCTGTCTGTTTGTAATGATGTGACTAGTTAAGCTCTCTGAGGATTTTATTTGTAGATGATATATCCACTCTAAGATAATTGTAAAGATCAAGTAAAATAATATAAATGATTGGCACACCGTAGACTCTGGAATACATATTATCATTACTTCTACTGGAAATGTAGCACCACACTTGTTGGTTAAGTGTGTGAGCTCCAGACCTGATTACCTGAGTTTGTATCTAGATAGCTACTTACTAAATAAGCATATTTTGTCAAGTTCCTTAAACTTGTTGAACATCACTTTTCTTATCTATAAAATAGGGGTAATAATACTAGTATTTATCCTACCAGGTTGTTGTAAGAATCAAGTGAAATAACATAAAGCACTTAACTGTGTTTGTTATTATTATACTCTCCACTCACCCACCCACCACAAAAATTTCTTAAGTGACTTTTTATGTTTTTCTCAATGGCACAAAGAACATACATAGTCAGGCTTAAGGTTAGGTACTGCTATCAGAGATAAATAAGAGAACAGAATACAAAGATCCATGGTTTTCAACTAGTTTCAATGCTATTTCTTCTATTTCGTAGTTTCATCCTGATCTTATTTTATGACAAAGAGTGTGTTTTTTTGAAGTACTGTGAATAAAGCCTAGAGTTCTTCTATGCAAAATCTTGACTATGTAATTTATAAAAGCATTACATGCCTCACTGACCAAATATACCTCATACAATCACATTCAAGCACCTCTAGAGAAAAGGAAAATTGAAGCATAAAGAGGTACTGAAAGTTGTAGGGTGAAACTGTGGATGCATAAAGCTACACTTTCAGATAGGGAAGCAGCTTTATGTCTGCAGTTAAAACTTAATCTATTATAACTCAAAACCAAGTTCTAATAGGAGAGAGGAGGGTCTGTGTAGTGAGGGCGAGACTTTATTCATACACAAATAGGAGGCAGGACATACAATGCAATTATATAGAGAATTGCAGGCACAATAAGTAGATGCACTCTCTTTTTAAATTTGCCTCAATGTGAAAGTAATATTTTCACATTCTGCTCTCCACTTTTCAAATTGAGTTCTTTTACTTGCCTTACATTTTTTAAACAAACAACTACATTTAAAAAACAAGTCATTTCAATTGTTGAGCAGTTAGTACTAATAGCTATCCTATATGAAACAATCAAAACAAGGTTAATGCAGGTGTATTGACATCTTAACGTCTCCTGCTATGGTAATAGCCACTTAAGAAAAGTAAAGGAGAAAGTGATGGATAGTACAAGGAAATCTAATATAATAGGATAAAATTATTGTGAACAAATGCTTTTTTGTGCTTTGAATTCAGGCATGATAGCATAAAAATTATTTTAAAAACAAAGATTTTTTTAAAAGTTAATGAGAAGTTAGATATAATATTTTAATTTAAGATATCTTCAATAATAATATTAATACTATAGTGTACTAAAGATAGAAAGTATCAGGCAATGTGCTATAAAGTTGTATATAATTTTTCTTTTAATACTCACAAGTCTTTGGTGATAGTTTTTTTTTTTTTTTTTAATCCCAATTTTTAAAATTTAAGGAAATAATGCTACAAGAGGTTAATATCCAACATCACAGCAAGTTACAGGAAATGCAGGGACAAAAGAGCCAAGCCTGTATGAATTACTCTTAATTGATGAGAGGGTCTGATTGTGTCCCCACAAAATTCCTATGTTGAAATTCTAACCCCCAAATATGGTAGGAGGTAGGGCCTTTGGAAGGTACTTAAGCCATGAGGGCCAAGTTCTCATGAATGAGATTAGTGCCTTATAAAATAGGTTCCAGAGAGATCCCTAGCCACTTCTACCATGTGGAGACACAGCAAGAAGGTATCAGCAATGAACCAGGAAGAGGGTCCTCATCTAAACATGTTGGCACCATGATCCTGGACTTCCAGCCTCCAAAACTGTGAGAAGTAATTCCTACAGTTTACAAGCTACCCAGTCTGTGGTATTTTTTAATAGCAACTCACAACTAAGACAAACTCCAATCTAATGCATCCAATTTTCTTTAGTAGTGACTTTCAGTGCAGTTGTGCCAGAGAATATTTCCAAAATCCATACCTATAAGGAAGCCAACTGATAAACCCATTTTAATATTATTTTCCTTTTCTTTTTATGCAATCTTTAAAACCATTGGATGTAAACTTCTATGCCCAACCACCTGTTACTACAGTTAGCCTCACTTGATCGATGTACTTCTCAAGTGTTTGCAGTATTTGAACTGGTTAAAGCAAGGTTTATGAATTTGCACTTATTCCTCCTCAATAATCAACCCAACCTAGTTATTGCTTAAACTTTTCAAAAGATTCTGGGACTTGAGTTGTGAAATTTCCTTTCTGATCAAAATCATGTATACTTTCATTTTTCTCACTTCTAACTCCCATCTAGCAGATTATTTGCACTTTATCAACCTATCTTCTCTGTTTATAAGCAGTCTTCTGATTTATCTTCCCTTTTTTGTAAGTCCAAATGACATAAACAAAATTTCAGTGGTGTTCTGCCTATATTGCATCAGGTTTGAGACTGAAGACTTTGTAGACAGAATGTCTGGATTTTGCGTCTAGCTCTAAAATATATAATGTTTGTAATCTTGGGCAGTTATATGATTTTTGAAACAATTTCTTCAACTTTGAAAATGGATTAATTACAGTAGTTACTATATAAAGCTGGTGAAAGCAATGTAATGAGATAATCCAAGTAAAGTATATTGTCTGGCAAATAATTGTGTTAATTAGCATTAGTATATAGAATATCTTTACCATGTTTAACCTTTTCTCTGTCTTCTTCCTCAGAAATTACTCCAGAATTTGACAATTGACATTTTAACCCTTAATTTTTCCCCCCAAGATCTGCCCATCCTCTAGCTTTCTTCCACTTCATCAATATGTTCAGATCTTTATCACTCTTCCCTCCTATTCAGTGGAACTCTAGGGACCTAAATATGTTATAGTTTAGCCAAAAGTGTTGGATTGTCACGGCAGAATCACTCAAATCATAGATAATACCGAATATCAAACTATATCAATAATGTAAAAATCCAGATGCAGATTTTCCTTCTGTAGAGGTTCATATCTATTAGACACAGCTTCCAGATTGGTTTCAGAACAATGGAAGAGTTCTGAACAACGTGTACAAAAGTACAGTAGATGCCCCCTTTATCCAAGGTTTTACTTTTCATGATTTCAGTTATCAGTGGTCAACCATGGCCTGAAAGAGAAAAATCATTAGCTTGAAATTGCTAGCCATTCTAAGTAGTGTGATGAAATCTTGTACCATAAAGTTCCTTCCTCCCTAGGACATGAATCATCCCTTTGCCCAGTGTATCCATGCTGTACACGTGTTACCCATTCTTAGTCACTTAGTAGCTGTCTTGGTTATCAGGTCAACTTTTGCAGTATTGCAGTGCTTGCCTTCAAGCATTGCATTCAAGAGATTGTTGCTAACCACTTACTGTGTCTAAGTTATAAATTATATTTCATCTTAGGTATGTATGTATAGGAAAAACCATAGTATATATAAGGTTTGCTGTTATCTGCGGTTTCAGGCATCCACTGAAGCTCTTAGAATTTATTGATATACACTCTCCAACCAGAAGATAAGGGGGGACTACTGCATTGTTCACAAAGAAAATTGTTTCGGTTTTGAGCTCCCCAATTTAATACTCTTATAGAGAAAATCCCTTTTCCTCAGCCAGCCAAGCCCCATAAATTCATAATTTTAATAACAACAGGTATTCTAGGTGGATTAAATATATACTAATAAAAAGTATTTTTTAGAAAGGCATTCAGTTAAATTTCCATTAGTAATAAAGTTAGCACATTTACAAGGAGGTCTGATCAAGGCTATTCATTCCCTTCTCTAATGTCCTGGTCAATAGGGAAGGAGTGAGTCTGTTACACAAATTTATTCTATGGGCTTTTTTTTTTCCTTTTCAATCCAATTCTTGAATCTGGGATTTCCCCCAAAGTCCATTTCCATATCTCTAAAAAATTGCTAGTTCAAATATTCCTGCAAATGCCCTGCACACATATCATACTCAAATATCTTAAAGATCAAAATCATCTTTTTTTAATTTTAAAATGTATTTCTCCATGTTCTGAATTAGTTTTGAACACATCAGATGTACTCTCAGTCATTCAACCTTGCCAAGCATTCAATCTTCAAATGAACTGGCCCTCCCTTACATTTTCTTTCTTTTTTCCTCCTTCCCTTCCTTCCTTCCTTTCTCTCTCTTTCTTTCTTTCTTTCTTTCTTTCTTTCTTTCTTTCTTTCTTTCTTTCTTTCTTTCTTTCTTTCTTTCTTTCTTTCTTTCTTTCTTTCTTTCTCTTTCTTTCTTTCTTTCTTTCTTTCTTTCTTTCTTTCTTTCTTTCTTTCTTTCCTATTTACTGAGGTATTATTTGACAAATAAAATTGTAAGATATTTAAAGTGTACAGTGTGATGATTTGATATATGTATTCATTGTGACAGGATTCCCTCCATAAAGTTAATTAACAAAGCCATCTCCTCACATATTTACCTTCTTATCTTTTTGGTGAGACTGTTTAAGTTCTACTCTTAGCAAATTTCAATTACATAATACAGTGTTATCATGTAGAGTCACTCTGTTATACATTAGATTCTCAGATTTTATTCATCTTATAATTGAAAGTTTATACCCTTTACCAACCTCTCCCTATTTCTGTCACCCACCAGCCCCAAGCAACCACTTTCCTATTCCCTGTTTCTATGAGTTCAACTTTTGTTTTGTTTTGTCTTAGGGTCCACATATAAGTGATACAGTGTTTGCCTTTCTCTTCTGGCTGATTTCACTTAGTATAATGCCTTCCAGATTCATCCATGTATTAGCAAATGGCAGAGTTTGCTTTTTTTCTTTTATGTAAGGCTGAATAATATTCCATTGTATTTATATATCACAAGTTCTTGATCCATTCATCTGCTGACAGAAATATAGGTTGTTTCCATACCTGTAGCATTTGTGAATAATACGTCAATGAACATGAGAGCATGGATATCTCTTTGAAATAATGGTTTAATTTTCTTTGGATATATAGCCAAAATTGGGATTGCTGGATCATATAGTATTTCTATTTTTTTAAATTTCTTGAGGAACTTCCATACTGTTTTCCATAGTTTTATACCAATTTACATTCTCACAAAACAGTGCACAAGGGCTCCCTTTTCCACATCCCCACTAGGATTTGTTATCGCTTGTCTTTTTGAGAATAGCCATACTAACAGGTGATATCTCATTGTGGTTTTGATTTGCATTTCCCTGATAATTACTGATGTTGAGCAACTTTTCATATACCTATTGGTCATGTGTGTGTCTTCTCATTGAAAATGTCAATTCAGGTCATTTATTTTTTAATTGTTTTATTTGTTTGTTTTCTTTTTGCTCTTACGGTGTATGAGTAACATATATTGTGGACACTAACCCCGTAATAAATAAGTGGTTTACAAATATTGTGTCACATTACAGAGCTTGTCCTTGCATTTTGTTGATGGTTTTATTTGATGAGCAAGATATTTTTCGTTTGATGTAGCTCCACTTGTTTATTTTTGCTTTTGTTGCCTTTGCTTTTAGTGTTGAATTGAAAAAAAAAAAAAATCATTGCCAAGACTAATGTCAAGGAGCTTCCCTTTTATATTTTCTTCTAGGACTTTTATGGTTTCAGATCTTATGTTCATTCTAATGCATTTTGAGTTGATGTTTGTTATGGTGAAAGAGAGGGGTCCAGTTTTATTTTTTAAATATGACTATTCACTTTCCCTAACACCATGTACTGAAGAAACTATCCTTTCCCCGTTGTGTATTCTTGGCTGCTTTGTTGAAAATTAATTGACCCTATATATCTGGGCTTATTTCTGGGCTCTCTATTTTCTTTAATTGAATAACATGTCTATTTTTATGCCAATACCATATTGATTTGATTGCTTTAGCTTTGTAATACAGTTTGAAAACAGGAAGTGTGATGCCTCCAGCTTTATTCTTCTTCCTCAAGATTGCTTTGGCAATTCAGATTCTTTGGTGGATACATATAAATTTTAGAATTATTTTTCCATTTCTGTGAAAATTGTCACTGGGATTTTGACAGGGATTACATTTAACCTGTAGATCACTTTGGGTAGTACGGACATTTCAGCAGTATTAATTTTTCCAATCCGTGAACACAGAATATCTTTCCATTTTTTACATGTTTTCAATTTTGCATCAGTGTCTTATAGTGTTCAATGTATAGATCTCTGACCACCTCAGTTAAATGTATTCCTAAGTATTTTATTCTTATTGTTGCTATTGTAAATGGGAATGTTTTCTAAATTTCTCTTTTTTTAATTTTATTTATTTTTTAAATTGAAATATAGTTGATTTACAATGTTTTAGGTGTACAGTAAAGTGATTCAGTTATATATAGATATAGATATTTATATCTCTCTCTATATATTCTTTTAAGATTCTTTTTATTATAGGTTATTACTAGATATTAAATATAGTTCTCTGTGCTATGCAATAGGTCCTTGTTGCTTGTCCATTTTATATATAATAGTGTATATCTGTTACTCCTAAATTCTCAATTTATCCTTCTCCACCTCAATTTCTTTTTCTGATAGCTATGAGTGTATAAAAACATGACTGATTTTTGGTATATTGATTTGTATCCTGAAACTTTACTGATCTTGTTTTTTTAGTTCTAACCAGTATTTTTGTGGAATAATTAGATTTTATTTTTTATTTATGCTTTTGTTTTATCTGCAAATAGAACTAATTTTACTTCTTCCTTTCCAGTTTGGATGAATTTTATTTATTTTTCTTGCCTAATTGCTCTAGCTAGGACTTTCAGCACTATTGAATAAAATTGATGAGAGTGGGCACCCTTGTCTTGTTTCTGATCTTAGAGGAAAAGCTTTCAGTTTTTTACCATTGAGTATGAGGTTAGCTATGGGCTTGTCATACATGGCTTTTATTTTGTTGAGGCACATCCCTCTATACTTACTTTGTTGAGAATTTTTATCATGACTGGATATTGAATCCTGCAAATTATTTTCCTGTATCTATTGAGATGATCATATGATTTTTTCCTTCATTTTTTTAATGTGGTATGCCCCATTTTGATTGCTGGATCTTCAGTCATTCTTGCATAACTGGAATGAATACCACTTAATCATGGTGTATGATCCTTTTAATGTGCTATTGATTCTTGTGTTGTAATGTGTGTAGTTTGCTAGTATTTTTGAGGGTATTTATATCACTTTTTTTCATGATACCAGCCCCAGATTTTCTTTTCTTGTACTTACTTTGTCTGACTTTTTGATATCAGGGCACTGCTAGCCTTGTAAAATGAGTTTGGAAGTGTTTCCTCCTATTCTGTCTCTTGGATGAGTTTGAGAAGTATATATATTAACTCTTCTTTAAATGTCTGGTAGAATTCACCAGTGCATCCATTGAGTTCTAGAGTTTTCTTTATTGGAACACTGATTTAGTATCTTTATTAGACTAAAGTCTGTTTCTTTACCTCAGTCACTACCACAGCAGATCCCCTCTGGACAGGCCCACATGTTCCCTCAACATTACATGTTACAAAAACATATTTTATCTCTTACATTCTCCTTCCACTTCCTAACTCCATGGAGAATCCATATCACAAGGTCTTATATCTGCCTTCTCAAGGATCTTCCAAAAGTTTGCAGTTAAGGAACATTGTCCTATAGGAGACAGAAAATGGGAAAGAGCCAAGAAGGAAGTTACATTTTTTCCTTGAAGTGTTCCAAGGAAGAGATTCTCTATGGCATTTGTCCAGAGACTTGTAAAATTGCACCTGCTGAGCCATCTACTAAGTCCCCTTTCTGGCTCATTGTGAAGAAGTGACCAGCTCTCTAACTTGGTACCTTGCATTTTCCTCAAACTCTCTGACCTTTCTCCCCCTCTTCATCCTCACTGTCCAGGGTTTCACCTCCAGAATTAAGCTCTAGCACTTACTTCTTGCCTTTATTTCTAGGGAGCTGGAAGAACACAGTGGTTAATAGTGGAGTCAGATCAACTAGGCTCTGCCACTTCTTAATGACACAGTTTCTGAAAATCACTGAATCTATGTAAACATCAATTTATTATTCTGTAAAATAAAGATAATATTAATGAACACTTTCTTGATTGTATCATGCAGTTAAGGAGACCTAGATAGGAAATAACTAATGCAGGCTGATTGGTCATCCTCCAAATACTTCCTGCCTCTACTTTACATCCTTTCCCCCAATCCTATGTATTCACAATCATAACAGATGATGACAAGCCCAAGGGGAAAGCCAATGCTTGAGGGTAGTTTGGGGAGAGGAGAATTCAGCCCAGATTACAACACTAGTGCTCTGAAACAACCAGCTGTAAGGAGGGGAAAAGACATGCTACAGAGAAAGAAAAGGAAGCAGACAGGCAGAAAAATAATGTAGCTACAAGAGATCATGAGATGAAAATTATATCTGACATGATTATTAATGGCTTCTACCTTGTACTTTATGGTCCCAGTAAGAATCAACTGTTATTGCTCTGGTGTTCTATGTATTAACCCAGTTTTTCTTTTTCCCAGAAGCAAATTTGCAACAGCTCTCTATTATTTGCAACCTGAGTTTTAATTGACATAATTTCTTAATATTTTTCTAATCTTTTCTTATTATATGCCTGTTTAAAATCATCTTGCATTTGCACTCTTGGGACAATGCTTTTGTGAAAGATTTTAAGCATAAAAACACAAATATACAGATCTATAGTAATGGATTATTATTAAGGTCTGTTAAGTCAAGGACTATGTGCATTTAGGTAGGATTTCCTTATCATCTCTAAGCATAATGTCTGGTAAATATTTGTGCTCAATAAATTATTGGTTTGATTCAACTGAATGACATTTACAATATGAATATTTGAAGAACTCAGAGTTCATTTACTATAGAATTTGCTAAAAATGAGTACGTCTTGCAAACACATGAGTAACAGAGACATAGAGGAAATACATTTATGGGAACCTAACATATCTACATTTTTGATGATTTTGCCTGATGCTTATATACTAACTCTAAACTGTGAACAAATGTCAGAAAAATGTTATGATAATCTTACATTAACACTAAATAAAAACATGTTTCTCTCTTGCTTTCTTCAAATGATCAATAATCTGAAATGTTAACATGTA